>NW_020170459.1:167024-171860 GCF_000524195.1 Echinococcus granulosus | reverse complement strand
ACCAAATCACAACCCTACCCCCCATATTCAACTGCTCTCTTCGTGACCCTTACAGTCCCGCTTCATCCTTCAGGCATCAATAACTTTAGTCTGTTCATACTTGATTGATACGTCCAGGAAGGCTATCACACCTCCTTCCCAATGCAAGGTAATCACGCAGGTCCAGTTGCCATCGGCCAACTATATCACTTCGCCACTTCTACGAATCACCGCCTCCACTCAACTTACACAACAAAGTTCACTCCTACGAAAGTCGTCCACTTGTACTGGCGCCTTGAAAAATAAAGCAAAATAGATTGCATTGATGGGAAATGCCCCACCAGAAGCGAAGAAAGCCAAAGGAGTTGGGATCATGTGAAAGGAACTCCTGTCCATCGCAACAGACTGTCACAATGACATCGAAACTGGGTGGTTGGATAAATCTACCACATGGATTAAAAACACACACACACACACACACACACACACACACTACGTATTAGTCACTTCCAAGTGCCTAAAACACTTTCTTCCCTCCTTTTACTTAACAATGTGCTTCAAACGCTACCAAGAGCGTGCCTTGACGTGGTTGTTAGCCTACTCGACAAGGTGATAATGCAGCAGTGCTCCGAAATGCAAAAGTAGGTGGAAAATCGAATGATATGCAGCTACAAGAACGAGGAGTGCACACTTTGGATTCTCTGCCACAGTGGATCGCTGCGCGAGTTTGTCAGACTTCTACGAATCCAATGGCGAAAGCGCCATCAAAATTGCAACCTCGACAATCGCCTGTCCATTTAGTGGTTTTTTTCAGTCAGTCTACCCTCGACATTCAAGCATCAGCAATATGGGATTGTTTGTGTGCTTTGTTGCCACAACCCTGGGTGTGTGTGGGAAAGGTGAAGGCTCCTCTCCCCAATATTCTGCTCCCTATCACCTGACATCTCCTCCCACCTTTGGATGATGCGCAAAGTCTATTCGGATAGCCTTAATCAGTTGGGAACGGTGAGATGGGAAATGGGGAGGAAACATGGCACGAGGCTGGTGATGCGACAAAGGAAAGTGGTGAGATTCTGATTCAAAGTAGTGAGCAGCGTCAAAACGGCAACCTTGAGCCTGAGATTATGATGTTATACAGGGGAAAAATCCTTAACGGCGGCTACTGATCCTTTTGATGCAGTGCCTTACTTAGAGAACTGTTGGTGGCAGTTACTTCAATTCCCTGAGAGGAGCGAATATAGCACAAAATGCGATGCAAAGCAACGTGGATTGTGTGCTGGTCTCCCATCCATCTTAGTGACGGGAATCATTTAACATCACTTCTTGTACAACTGTCCACGCCTTTCGATTTCGTAGTTGTGGGGCAGCCCAAATATATGATTATTAGATCATCCGAGTTACTATTTTATTGCCTTTATTTCTCAAACATGGCAACAGTTCGTGATCCTCGTGGTGTTATGGCCATGGGACATTTTGCCTTAAGAGAGTTTATGTTCATCAAAATTAACGTTTCACTTTGTTCCACTGTTTTTAACAGCGTGAGTTCCTCTCCACCTTCCCCATCTTCGATAGCCTAAGTGGCGGGGCGACGGAGAAGTCATTACTCTGGCGCTTTCTTCTTCTCAGGAAGGGTGCTTCCCAGCTACATCCCTCCATTCGCCCTCTCTTGGAGCGACAGGTCATCGAACGAGCCAATCAACTCCTTCGCAACCGACCCGCACTCTCCTCCTCTAGTGCTGCTGCTAATTGGCTACTTGATGCGGTGGGTTTCTTCAGTCATGCCAGTCTTTTTTGCTATTAGTTTGATTTGAAAAAAGGAGCACGTCTCAGTGATGTAGAGCCTGTGTCATCTTGGAATAGCGAGTTTTTATGAAGGGCTTGTCCCGAACGTCAGCGGCTGCTTCACGCTTAAAAACGCAACAAGGCATACTAGTCGGACAGTATCTCTGGAGTCATAAGATGCAGTTTTGCTTTAAATGCTGGGGATGGTGTGAACACTACCAGCACAAGGAGGGAGCCCATGTGTTTCAGTATGCACCTAAAATACTATTTCGTTACACGTTGACCGATGCCTTCCCAGTGTTTTCATAATTAGCATTTCATGGAGTTAGGATATTCTGTAGCGTTCGACAGACCTGGTAGAGCTTATCAGTTTTTGAATAGGGCTACTATAGACGTCAAGGCGGACTGGGAGCTAACGATCTAATGACAACGTATACCTGTGTAATAGAGAATCCATTTGAAATAAATAGCACTAAACTTCGTTCTTATCCCTTACAATGGCAGTAACTGAAGAATCTAAATTACCTGAGAATGATGTGACTGAATCGCATCAGAGTATTTCATGGATGCCGCTGGGCTTCGTCTAACACTGTTTTCTGCAAAGGGATTTACTTCCAGGCCAGACTAATATGATCGCTAGTTCACATTAAGCGATTTTCAATGCGTACTCACGATCAGCATCTAGTCAAGTGTCTCTCTTTTTCGCGAATCTTTGCTATTTTGATGTTTTCCGGTCGTCTACAGGGTTTATGCTCAACTTTTCTCCATGCGGGGATACATCACACCTATCCCTTTCAGCCCTGACCTCACTTCATAATTGACTGAAACATTTCATTTTGCTATTTTCCTGGTCCTTCTGCTGCAAGCTAAAGTAACTCGATTCCTCCACATAATTCATTCGATGTAATCCGGTGGATAATCTGTGGTGCCCTTTTTTACTACGTCATCAACTTTGTCTTTGGAAAATGTAGGATTTCGTCGGGCCCATTTCAACTTGATCCTGCCAATGTCACATCTGATCCGCTCACAAAGGCCACTTGTCCATCAGTCTAGTTTTTCAGTAAAACAAGTTATAACTACTCATAAGCAACATTTTTGCGGATTTTCGAATTTAATTTCCCACTGGTTTCCCTTCGAGGCCTTGATCACAAATTTATGAATTTAAAAGCGTATTCAAACAAACTGAAGGCTCTTCTTCTAGGAGGAATGTGAAATGCCTGGAAGGAAATTCGGCCAATTTTATCCAAACGGATTATTTGGCCGATGATTTCGACAAAGAAGTCGTTTGCTTGATAGAACCTATTGGGCCATTCAACGGCATCGCATTGCGTTGTTTTCTAGGCCTTTAATTGAAAACCATTAAATGAAAAGAATTAACGGCAGGAGGGTAGTTATTTTGACACTAACCTCCTAAAATTGGATTTAGATTGATCTCACCGCTTTTTCAGGTCCAAATACGGGGATATTTGGTAATTTAATACTGCTCAAAACAAAATCGAATAGAAGTGTTTCACCCCGTCCGACTGCTTGATGGCCTTCTTGCCTAATCAGCCAGCCGCAACAGTCATGTCGTAGCCAATTTTGCGGTCTTTTCATTCAAGTATGTGTGCATTCTGCAGTACTAATGTCAATTCCCTTAATTTGAGTACATAACGTGCCCGTTAATTGCGAGCCAGGACAAGGTTGCTGATTACTTTGAAGAGGCAAAGGCGAGTGTGGTCTTCCAGGAGAAGAGATTGAATGAAGTAGTCACACAGGTTTCGCTTGGAAGGGTGTAAGCTCATGGTGCACGTTTGGTCTCCAGATCACTCCTTCTTTGATGGATTCAAGCCAGGTATGTGTCATCGACCCAAATGTGGCTGTCAACTTTTAATGTGAAAATTTGTTCTTACGTACAGAAATACCGAAATGTGGAATGCGAGTCGATGTTTTGTTGGAGTTTCACTTTGTCTCTGATGCATCACTCCTAGGTCAGGCACTTGTTTACGATTATCATGAACAAATTTTAGCAAATTTAGGATTTAAAGTATGTTATTTGCAGACAAGAAACTGGTGAGACTAGGGTAGACAGTTGTAAGCTAAAAGCGGTCAATTTTTCTGCATCAGGCCACCCACGAACAGTCCATAAAAGGGCTTCACTAACGCTGTTCCAGCAACATTGGATACCATGTAACAAATGGGTGAGGTAAAGCGGCAAAATAGAAACCGTAGTTTTAAAGACAGAAACCTCGTATTTATTGACCTCATTGACAGGAGGTGGTCTGGAATCCCAAATTAAGTCAGACTTTTGTGATGCTATCTTTAAAAAAATACTTTGTAGGGTGTGAAACTTGGGTAAATTACTCGTGGTTTGGAAGTTACTTAGCCGATATGCTGAACTGTCTGCCATTTCGATATAGTGCAACCTGGAGAGAAAAACGCTATTTTACTCTTTGATCCTCGTTTCATTTTGTCCCACACCTATTCCGCTGCATATTCATTAGTACTAAATTTTGAAGGTTTATAAAATCCCTCGAAAGCCAAAGCCATAGCATGATTGGGACCACGTAAATCTTGTGAGCTATAGGATAAATTTGCGGTTTTTTTTATCCATAACAAAAACAGACACGGGAATGTCACAGTATTACTAACAAAGTCGCTCTCACGTTCAAGAATTTTGGTAAATCCACCGATGGACACGTAGCTACTCTCGTGGCATCAGTGCCTATTAGTCTCACAGCTATTCCGCGCTTTAATAGTTGAGCTATCCGCAGATTTTCATACCTTTGGGAGCAACGCGAATGCTTAATGAACTCCGTTTTCATATCCATTTTCATTTAAGCCCTCCTTGGTGCTATTTATAAAGTCGCTTGGATCATCTTGATTAGATTACTCTCGAAAATTGCGGCAGCTTTATGATCGAACGTAAATCTGTCTGAGTTTATTTGCTATCGTGAGTACTTTGGTTATAAATAGACCTTATTTTTACAGTCAAGTTATCGCGGTTTGCTAAACTAGTAACTCCTCGTTGTGTAAGTTGACACAGTGTCCCAAACTTGATGTGCTGTCTCATGGCCTTGACACCACGAAGATCAT
>NW_020170459.1:152934-166924 GCF_000524195.1 Echinococcus granulosus | reverse complement strand
TGCTACGTTTTTCAGGCTAAGTGAATGGGTCTCTCCCGAATGTCATGCGCCAACACTTAATAAGGAGCTTCAAAGGCCGTAAAGGTGTCCCTTTTGCGTTGTTCCCCGATTGGACATCGTAAATATGCGAAAAAGTTTTTTTTTTTTGTATTCTGACGTTATGCAAACGAACACATGGGTAGCTACCTCCAAACCACCCGCTCTCCACGTCGCACCTCTAAACCGCGCATGGCTTTATCCCAAACGGATTGTGTTTTCTCTGTGAAAGTGTGGCAGATTGCAGGCGGAATTGTACACCATAGAAGTTCTTCTGAAGGCCAAGTTATTATGGCTGAGATATCGCTACAACTGGAAGGTGTGCAATAAAAACCGGCTCATCAACAGCCGAAAGAGGCAGGGTTAGTCAATCATTTGGAAGAAAGTGCTTACACCACTGCGCCACAATACCTGATGGCACCACAAAACTTACCTGAGGGAAGATTTGCAATTTAGGAAGTCTTATTCCATTTCCATAATGATGTTTCTCCGAGTGGCGACTACAGCCTTTTCTTCTCCTGCCTTCTTTCCGTGTTCATATGTGAAATAGAATGGGCAATCGGGAAATAAATGAGAGTTGGTAAAGGAGATGACTGTTACTGGGTTCTATCCTGACCATACAAATGTGGAATTCGCAGCGGGATTGTTTTTTCTTGGAAAAGAGTGACAGATTGTGATAGCGGTGATTTTAGAGAATAAGGTATCTTTAGAAGCTTTATATAGTTAATTTTATAGAATTTGATGCGTGTATGCATACTGAAGCACCGCAAAGGGCTTTTCGATGGAACTGTTTTCAGTCTCGGTGCTTCTTCTAGATGAGCACATGCCTTCTAAAAGGTAGACATCAATTTGGTCTAGGCATTTGCTGCTGACTCCGTTAAAGACGCTCCAATTGCAGTCGCACTAGCGAACCATGCGCATAAGACTTTTGGCTATGCTCTTCTGGAGTGTGGAGGCTTTGTGTCAGACGGATGAATCTTGCTGTAATCCAGGGCCTCCCATGACCGTCAACCGGGAAGTGACATGAACGCATATGCGCGTTTCGCCATGATTGACGCTTGAGACGTCTGAATGGAGAGTAAGGGACAGTCGTAAGCTGAAGCAGCGACCTGAGCGATCCCGATCAACGACTAATCAAGGTTCAGTCACACACTGATCACCACGCACACATTCACCAGATGTCGATTCACACCTTCATCGTCGTAAAGCTCACAGGACGGAGTACAATGTCATTAATAGCTTACTAATGAGATTAACAACCTTGCATGTCCTCTTCTCCCATCTGAAGATCTTTAGTCTCCACAGTTACACAATTAAAGGCTGCCATAAAAAGGGTAGCTTAATAGGACGTCAGTAGCGCCATGTTGTTTAGCCACTGTTTTCATTTTTGTTTGATGTTTCGAAAAAGAGTCCTTTTGTCAATGCAGTCTGCAAATGTCCAAGCCTATGCCATTTTATGATTTCCTTAAACCTACCCATTTAATGTTTCAAGTGGGATGATGCGTTTATTGAGCGAAATTGCTGAAACGGACTCACGGTTCTCATTGCTTTTCAGGTATTGTTCGCGCAGATAAGGACGTACTGTCGCGACGGTATCGGCCTGGCCGCCCTGAACGCAATCTCATGTTGGCTTCTGGCTTACACCTCCGCGAATTCGGAGCAGATCACCACTTTCCCCGCCTTTTCGTTGGCCTCCTCCCAGTCCCCTCCCACGCCGTCGTCACCTCCTCTACCCCCAACGGTCTCGCAAATGGTCAGTGATGTTGCCTCTCTCCTTATTACATTTTCTATTCGTCTCTCTGGGACGGCGTATTCCTTCGTCTCGTTTCGGTGATGTTTGGGTTGCCCTACTCCAACTACATGAAGAGATAATTGAAGATTTATTTGGCTTGACATTTACTCGCCAGCACACAAACACCCTCTCAGAGCCCGCAAAATTTATTTTATCTGCCTGATTTGGCTGACTGGCTGAATTGCTCTTGCGCTTGACGCAAAATACTTAAAAATGGATGATTGATTACCGAACCCAAGTAGTGATAAGATTCACGTTTCCATGATAATTCACTTTGACCGCTTTTTGACTAATTTAAGCCACCATTTTGGTTAGTAATACTTATCTTTCGAACCATCGTCTTTTTCTGTCAATATTTCTGCGGTCCCGCTGATCAAATAGTTGAAATTCCATGCCAATGTTCGTTGGAACATTTTAACAGATCAGACAGCTTAGGATAGTTGTGATTGCAGTATTTGGCAAGCTGAGGGTGTGATCATTAAGCATGTTAAAAAATTTGGTCAGTAGAATAAGAATCATACTTTTTATAAGCGATGTCCTTCTTGATAAGCAGGCTTTCCATTTGAGAGCTAGGGCCGAGATTTTGTTCCATGGATAGAGATATCCACCTCAAGCTACGCGTGAATTGGTGGTCAGTATAAATAATTTATGCTGCTAGTACTCTTTCCTCTTTGAAGTTCCTAATCAGGCAGATATGGCAGTTGCCCTTCATTTTGGTGACCTTTGAGCCGCGTTATTCCGGTACTTCAGCCTATTTTGGCACGCGTCTTGAGTTATTTAGTCGATGTGATAGCTGCCCTCCAACACACGAGCAAAAAAGTTTCGCTCTTATCCAGCTACCATATTTGACGAGCTCTAGGCTTTCCTCTGCCAGTAGTAAAGTTAGCGAAAATTCACTGGGTGATTTATTACACAGTGCCAGGTTCCCCCATTTAATATCTGCATTGTCATTTGGTTTGACTTTTTTGATGCGCTTGAGATATCTTGACCTCAAATTTTGGCCGAAGGTTTACCAGCTAAACTCAAAACGTCATCTAATTTGGTAAATTTTCCTGTGTCAACAGAAGAGCTTGCCAAAAAGTTATTGCCATCGTAGCACATGCGTTTCACTGGGGGTTCACTGCAGCAGATCGGGCCTTTCGGCATTTCAACCTTCGTAGTATCTATCGAGGCGAAACTGGAGGCTTGCAGATTTAGAAGCTTTTCTCCTGAAGGCGAACTCGGTCTTGACAATGGGCTGTGTGTGTGTCTCACCTGCGATATCTGAGACCTCATGCATCCACGTAAATCCGTAATTGTGAGGATCAACTTGTAGGCACCTACTCCAAGCCCTCAAGGCATTTTAATCTTGGCTACCTTCCACATTTTGGCAGTCGATTTACGTCAACGCCTGTAACAAAATCTGCACTCGTTAAACAATTGTGAGCTGCCTTTGAAATTCCTTTTAAACTGTGCTGATTTTTTTACCATTGCAAAGGTGAAGGAGAATTGAATGCCTCCTTTTCGTGAATATGCGATACGTACGAACTAGTTCTTGTTTACTAATTTTGGCTTACTAGTTGGATGGCTTCTTGTTTGACGCTAACTGAGAAAAAACTTGTTGTGATTACAAATCGGGCATGAAATTTTGTCCTAAACAGTAACCTCATCTACTTTTTTTCTTGTCCCTTTCAACTAGCTCTCGGTGCTTTGGTCTCCGCTGTGTCAGACAGGACTCACCGCCGACTGTGAACTCACTCGTGAGATTGCCAAAAAAGTTAAAGATGTGGGTAACTCTATTTTGTAATTCTAACTTTTATGTGATCAGCTGGATTTGGGCAAATTCTTAGTTCATATCTCAAAACCTGGTTCGCTGTTTGTGGGTAGTTCGACCCCAGCAAGCACTTCCGAAATATTCTTCAGTAGATTTCAAAGGCAACTATTCTATTTCCCTTCTATTTTCTGGTTTAAAGATAACAATCCCATAGTAAAGAAGAAAAAAATACGTGCAAAAATGCAAATAGAACTGCTATTTGCAGGAATCGGGAGTCTGAGGTATTTTGACACCTTGAGAACAGTACGTTTGCTCGGAATGCATCAAATGGCTTCTTTTTCAAATTTATTAGGTGGAGTTAATTCTCTTTTCAAAGTCCGCAGGAATTTCTCGCTTTTTTAGTGTAAAGATATAATCCTTTTACCCCTACAATCCTCCAAAATTTCTTCCTTAATCTCTTTTAAAATCTGATTCGAAATGATCGAATATGGGTGCGGTTAAAGTACACTCGTGTTATAATGCCCTTTCACCTACTCTAAGCCATATAAGTTCGTTTCAATTGAAATTTACCTTGCTTTCCTTTTTTTTTCACCGAAGTTTGTCGGCAATCGTTGCGTCATTATTCCTCATAATAAACGCCTCTTGAGGATGAAAGACCTCCTCTTGACCGCCCTGTCCGTTAATTAAACTCCCTTTCCTTGAACCCGGATAGTTTTTTTTGCATTATCTTAACTGGGCAGGCGTTGTATCAGCAGTTACCTTCTGTGTACACAACTCATCTTCATTGCCATTCACGAATCGGGCGTCTATTTTGCTGTAGTGTTAGCCACTTTTTTACCCAAAGAAGCATTTGCTTTCCGCCAGTCAACCCTTCCGAAAGTATCATTACCTGTCCCGTTGGTAATTAAAGCGGTTAGCCAGTTTTACTACAAGAGGATAGTGATGTTGAACAAGAGGCAATCGCCAAATAGATAGTATTCAAAAAAGGGAATGAACTTGGTTTTTCCTTTCTCCCTTTCTCATCGCTTGTCATTTTAATAGCCTATTCCAAACAAGGTTCTTTCGTTAAAGTTCATATCGGTTCCCGCTTTGTTTTATGGTTGTAGCGTGATCCCTCTATTAGTCTGGTGTCAGTTTCAGTCACACCATCAAATTGAAATAGATCAACCCTAAGCTAAACAGTGCCCCAGTTTTTTCTGAAACCACCGAAACAGGAAAAGATGGAGAGTTTATTATTTGTTTACGGAAGTACGGAGGGGCTGTAGGTACGGCTAGAGGACCGTGTCCACAAGCGGAAATGCGGCCTGTGGAGATGGAACAGTCCGTGGGCTGAAATATGGGGTTACAAAAATACAAAATCACTGCGTCTATTTAAAACTCAACTAGACCGCATTCTTATAGTAAGTATATAGCATTAAAACTGTTAAAAATGCTCGCACTTTTCCGCGTGTGCTTACGATTTGTTTCATGGAAAGCTTTTCTCTTTCTTAATGTAATCATTCAATGATTCAAACTGCTGCTACTGTGCTTAGTTACGGTTGTCGTAACAATTTTATTAACACCTAACTGCATAATTCAGGTGGCCCGTTACCAAAATGAAGAGTTAAACAAACAATCGAAGTATTGCATAGCTCTCCCTCCTCTTTTGAGTGTCGTCTTCGCATCGGTCATCAAAACGCTAGTCTATGTAGTAAAATTAGCATCCACGAATCACCCGCATCAGTCATAAAATTTGCTCGCACCTGTGACGCAATTTGACCGCAATCTCACTGACCTCCCTTGGCAATCCCACTGGATCTAGAGTTTCGTCCTGCTTGTAAACTGTATTGGGGAACGGGGAAACGCGCTGCCCATCACGCCTGTCCATCTCTAGTCGTCGAAACACTGGCCTTAAAGTAGTCATTTAATAAAGGAGAGAATTCAAAGTGCTTTCGTGTGGGCAACGTTTCACGTCTATTCCTTCTTGTCACATTGTTTTCAATTCAGGGCTGCCAGCCATATCTGTCTATCTGGGTCCCATCCAGCTAGTAGAGAAGTAGAGTAGGTATCGCTTTTTTGGCATTATTTCCAGACCTTCTGTTAGAGGTCATCACAGATCCTCCCATCCGTAGCATATGCACTTCTTCCATTACGCTAGGGTTTATTACCATCGATAAAAATCAGGATGGTTGTCTTTTAAGATCGGGTTCGCTTTCTGCTGCCACCAACGTAGCGTCCCTACGTTTGCCTGAAGACGAAAGAAGACATAATACTATAGCGGAATGTGTATTGTTGACCTGCAAAAGGACTGGAAGGCTACCGGCATGGCCCGGGGTCCAGGCTGCTCGGCAAAGGTATAGTGGCGCAGCTCTAAGTACTCCGTTATCAAAACTCAGAGTTAAACAAACAATTCAGGTATCACAAAAAATCTGATACTTTTCAAAGCCTACGTAGAATTTGCTTCGTGAAATCCCTTCCAACTTTTCGTGCGATTTATATTTTCACCGTCATTTCCTTTAAGCCACAGTCATTCAAGGGAAAGTTCGCATGGTTTTCCTTTTTTGCTGAGAGACTAATCTATTAAGCAGTTTTGATTGACGAAACAAATTGTAGTTTTATCAGCTACACTAAAGTAGGAATTCGTGTTATTTTGGAATCTTATTAGGTAATTGACATCAAGATCACAAAATATAAGACCAGTGCATGAAATTCCTATCTAAGAGCTCCTTTATTTGATGTCTCTTTCCTCTAAAATCTAGGTCACTCAGACCACGCCCGTTCAGTCACCATAATTTTCTGTTCACTTTTACCCTCTGAAAATTATCGCTTTAACCACTTTTTGTACGAAGTTGAAAACAATGTATTTTTTTTTCTTGCTTATCAAACCAGAAACTGGGCGAGCTGTGTCCAGATCTGGGGCAGGAAAAGCGACCACGCCAGTCAGACTACTGCAATAGTGATCTCGACGGTGCAACTGTGGACGCACACCTTACCACTCTGGCCGAAACTGTTGGTCAACTGGAGGACCTCTCGGGTGCTCTCACTTCTGCTCACCGTGAACGTGGCCGCACTCTTGCGCGCCGTCTCGCTGCTCTCTTCTCCTCGTCCGGGCAATAATTATAAATGTGTGTTTGTGCTGAAATGCACTCCCTGTTCGGAGTTTGTTTCTCCTCCCTTCGTTAAAACAAATTCCTGCCTCCGTTTTTATGCCGTTTATTTTTTGCTACGAATACATCCTCTTCCATCCCTATTTTTGTACGACCTATTTTGTTGAAAATATGGCTCTTTTTGTCTAAATTTTGTTTTTTTTCCGTTCGGTCTGTTTGTTTGCCTGTGTGGAGGGCCGTTTGATCGCACGCATTCATTGGAGGTAGCGTTATGATGAAGAAAAAGTCGGTGTTCGCTAGTTCTACTGTTGTTAATGCAATTTATGTTTCCTTTTGGGTGAAGTAAGGCGGCACGTTTATTGGTCCATTGCCCAATCTTGGCTGGTGCTTGCTTGGTGGCGTGCTTCCTTCCATCGTACCAGGACCTTTCCATTGTTTATGAATATTCAATTTTGGTTCCCACTTTAGCCAATCTTATCGTTACATGCAACCATATGCATATTATGTAACCGCTGTTATACCCTGACAGCAGCGAAGGGTGAAATGGTAGCTTTTTTTAGATACTCGTCCAATCAGATTCCGTGAGCTGCCCGAGCTTTCAGATTTCCTTTAAAATGTCCAGTGCTTTTTGAGGTAGTAAGTACTTCAAATTCTTTGTATTACCTCCCTAACTCGCTCTAGCCCATGTTGCGACTGATGGAGGTGGAAACTGAACTGCCAGACACATAGCATGAACCCTTTCCCTTCTCACCGACTGTTTGGTTTCCTTTCCACATTTCTTCAGCCTTTGACTCGGAAAGAAATTGGTTTTATTTGTTGCACATAACTGAGCAACACGATGACAACTGATTTATTCTTATTTCTTGGCAAAGTAGAGGAGGCCTCGGTTTCGTTGGAAGTGTTGTTGATTTCGTGAAACCTACTCATCTGTTAAATGTCCAGTATTGCCGGTAATTTCCGCCATTCATTCACACTTGTTTCCAACCTGTTTACTCATCTTGGTCTCAGCCCAGTTTGCCCCTTGGCTCATCTTGGAGGCTGAAGTGGCCACGTTTGATATACCCCCCACCCCCAAACCGGCGTAGACCTTTTTTAAATATGTCCATCGGTCATCCCCCACTTCGCCAGATCATCGGCCTATTAATGTTCCATGTTGTCTGGTTTCATGCCAGAAAATATAGCAAATTTCTACTGGAAATTGCTACAACAGTGTAGATAATGCCTATAAGTTCCTCTGATTAAAAAAACTTGGATTTATATGTGTGCCTTAGAGGTGGTCATAAAAAGGCATCTTCACAATACCTAAAAACAATGGTAATCAAGGTGTAATGATGTCTCATCAAGTGTGCGCTATCAGCCCTCCCCATCCTCCGACACGCTTTGTCGCAGACGATATCCACTGTTTGGCGGTCTCGTATATGGGGTGGTGGAGGGGTTCGAGCGCCCATGGTCCCATTGCGGGTGCGCGCAGAGCAAGTAGTCAGCCCCGAGTCGCGGCTACTGTTTCTTGAATTTTTTTGTCACTGACCTGCAAATGTTTGGGGAAAGTTCATCTTTCCTATTCTATCACTCTTTACCATGCCTTTCCTCGGCCGACTTTTGCTGTTTCGCCTATTCAGTGATATTTAATGAAGCTAGGGTAATTGTCCTTTCATTTTCATACTGCAAGGCTCAAAAATAGTTGATGGAGGAAACAACCCGGGAATCACAGCTCTCACTAGGTTGAATCACTAACTGTCGTCTTTCACAGCAGCTAATCGTAGTTAATGCCTGTTGGCTGGATTGTAAAATGTCCTTTCCCCTCGTGTTTTGGTTCCAGAACTTGCGTTATTAATTCATGAGGGCTTACATTTTAACGGTATGGGACACGCTAACTGCTTATGAGTCGAATTTAGGGGGTGATTTTTGAAAATGCGACACGCTGTTGTAAAGTTCGGTGCACATATCGTTTCTCAAACCCCAGGGATATTTTTCCTTGCCATTCTCGTACTGACCTCCTTTATAAGTGGTAACTGGTAATCGTAAATCTTTTCCAATTAAGCGGTCAAATTCAATGCTCAAGCAATACTTTATTATCGTTTCCCTGTATTTCAGCCCTTTTCTCCAAGACTGTTAACTTGAAAAATAGGAGGTGAAGGAGGTAATCTGAAGTGGAAACTGGAACAATTGGCATTCTGAGTGCCTTGATGTGGCGATTACCAGTACCTCCCGTGCAAATATTTTCCGAAAATTCATTTTTGGTTGTTTACCTCTCTCTCAAAATAGGGCGTAGAATAAAGGCGCTTTCCGACGCCAACTGCAGAGCCGACGGTCTGTCGAAGGCTGCGCCATTAAGGCATCACATGTTTGTGTTGCTGCATTCGCCTTGTTTGAGCTTGATGTCACAAATATATACTGTGTACTCTCTATCAACTTATGTCGAATCGCTAACACATTTCATTTTTAAGCAACAGTCAAATTCTTGGCAATTGACATCATAATAGAGCAACAAGGGTCTGAGCCGCGGCAGCCGATTTCCACCCGCAGCTGTTTTAATGCATTCCACCGCCAAGTTCTGTACAGTTTGATTTATCCAAACCTGAAAGGGGTTTTAAATACCATGCAAGTCACTTAGACCTGGAAAAGAAGAAAGGTCATGTTCTGTTGCCTCTTTGAGGGAAGGTGTACCTTCGGGTTTCGAGGAGTTGGTTTTTTTGGTAGGGAGCCAGTAAAGTCATTCGCCTGGAGCCTTGGGCAACTTGTGCCTTTAGTGATAAATAGAGGTTTAGGTAGCTTGTTTATTTGTGGTGGCAGTTCACTAATGACCAGCGGTAATGGAGTGGCGTGTTATGGTATTTACTGACACACAGGGTCATGTGCGCTTCACGACTGCGGTCTGAAGCAAGTTACTGCTGGCCCACTTAGAGCCGATCCAAGCTTTGTTCTCAAAGGTATTATTGGTGTATTTTTGCAACCACTTGTATATGCTACCGCCTTCTTGGTACTTGCACCAAAAATCGTCCTGAGTTTAACAGGAATGACTTTATACTCGAATAAAAGGTCGCTCTCTTGTCCCGTCCTATATGGATAGTGGTTCGCCACTTATTGGGCTGAATTCCACTACTGTGGTTCACTTTTTGGATTGATTCTATCTGTGAAGTGATTCCATTTTTCTCTGCAAATATCTATCACTGATTTTTGTGTTTTAGTTCTCGTGGTACTGCCCGTCTCGCTTTCCTGCCAAGCCATGCGTGTTGTAATTCAACGCGTTAAAAGTGCCTCCGTTCATGGTAATGCTATGCAACACAATATCTTAAGCTTTATCAACACTTCTCATTTCCTTTATTGAACTACCTCTAATATTTACTCCCACTTAAGAGTCCAACTTTCACGACTTGATTTATCTTCCCTAGTTTTATGCATCCGTGTGCTTTTAAACGCCATTACAGTGAATGCTGAGGTAAGCGTTCTAGCCCTGTGTGAAGGGTACAGATAATAAACACCAGTCAAAGCCACACTTCGCTTTGATGTCTGAATGGTCGATTAGTGATACTAAAGCCGGAACTGAAGGAGTCTTAACTCTTGCCCCACTTTTTTATCCCACTTTGAATGAGGACTGTTGAATCGCACTTGGATAGAGGCGAAAAGAATGATAATAGACCGAGTCCGAATGTGTCCTAGCGACTTCCGTCAAGCGACCTGGTTGTCTCCGGGGTAGTGGACACGAACATTTAATAGCGCAGGGATCAGCGCCCCGCTACCCATCCATCGTGAGCAGAATTTGTGCGCCCTGGATACGTTCATCCCTATCTACATGTGTGCTTATTATAAATTGAAAGTTTCTCCTCTCTGCGATCTCTATAAGTAAATGCAAAAATCTGAAGTGTCATACCTATGGTGTAAAAAACGCAGATTAATCCAAACACCCAATCGCGTACAATTACGACAAAGAATGGAAAAGGAAACTCGCGATCTGGTTCTCAAAAAAAGTGGGAGAATAACACTTGGAGAGATCGTGAGAAAGCCAAATTTCGACAAGCAGCAAACTTGATTTCGGCGAAATGAACAGGCGCCTAAACAGACTTCGACACTTTCTCCCGCTACTAACAGTTTCATAATTTTTTTTTCTGATGCATTTATCCGCTCTTCTACTTTCAGTTTGTGGTCAGCTGATCAGTGAAAGCATTGCTAATGGTTTACCATTTCCTTACAAAAACCTGTAAATCGACCTGACCTTTAATGCAACGTTAGTTGCACTATCAGGTCACCACCGCACTTACTGATTGGTCATTTTTTTTGACTTTCAGTTGACGGTCAGCTGATCAGCGAAATTGGCCGCGGGTTGATGGTCTTGGTGGGCATATCGCGGGACGATGGGGAGAAAGATGTGGCCTACATGTGAGTGACCTCCTCAGTGTACTTTTTTTCCTCTTCCCCGCGTTGATAACGCTCGAATGCCTACCATCTTCGGCAATTGATGCTACCAGTTTTTAGTGCTTGAATTTGACTATTTTAGGGCGCGCAAAATCGTGAATTTGCGGCTATTTGAGGATGAAGAGAAGCATCGACGTTGGGACAGGAGTGTTAAGGACATTGGTGGAGAAATTCTCTGTGTTTCCCAGGTAGATTTCGCAGTTTCCTCCAATTTTTTCCAGTGTAAATCCTTCTCTATTTCCTTTTCCGGTCTTGTTTAATCGAATGATTCTCCTTTCAATCGTGCCACACAGTAGTGGACACTGTAAGAGCTGAGGCGCCCGAAGTAGGATATTTCGGAGGGAGAAATCTCCTGTTTCTTTTGCTGGCATTTGGACCAGTTGACACCTGGGAGAGAGGAGAGGGAGGCAGTCAAACAGGGAATGTACTTGTCTTAAAAAATGGTGAATTTATATTCAACTTGACCTCTTTTTTCCTTCCGTCTACTTTACTGTGACAGATCGGAATTGTACTATACGGACGATTGTTTCATGTAAATCCTCTGAAAAAATAGTTAATTGTCGCTCCAGCGCTAATGAAAAGACGTCAAATGAAATTCTGTCGTTTTTTGTTTAACGAAGTCATTGTATGCAACCGTGGAGGTGCTATATGCGGTAGTAAGTGGCTGAAGTGTTGCTGGGTTCGGTCCAGACACCTTTCATCGAGGTGTTGAACGTATTTCTACTTAACGAAGATGTAAAACTGTCAGTGTGTGGTAATGGGATTCTCATCCTTAGTATGACATTTGAATGGTGTCAGCTCGTCAAATCCAGCGATGTGTCTGTTGGTGACGATTCTAGTCGTGGCGGTTTTCTAGCCCCTAGGACAGCAGCCATTCCTGTGAATAACATTCATCCACCGCCCAAAACTCGGGATCAGCTTAAAAAGGGAAGCCTTTCTAGAGGAAAGGTGAGCATAATCATTCAGAGTTTCGAAAAGTTTGCACAAGCTACGTGCCATACTAGCATTCTATTCTTCTACTTTCAAAATGCTGAGATAAGCGCGAATGTGGCAGTTGACTAGGCATCTAGTAAATTGTAGAGTCGTAGTTTGACTTGAATGCTCACTAGGTTTTTTTTAGCAAAAAGGCCTTCTGCGTTTAATCTTCACAAAGGGATTGTTCAACTTGAGAGCTAAATAAGTAGCAAAGGCTTCTTTCGACAGGCATAGAAGCGAACTTGGAATTGTGTTTTGTTTCGTTGTTAAGTGTCGTTTCCTCATTTTCCCTCTGAGACTGCAAGACCGTTGTGATCCACCTGATATCTCAGTTGCTTTTGTCCACATGGCGGTGGTTCCATACATATCCGCTACATGACGGCTTCTATTCATCATGTCGGCTGTCCGGTGGTTTATTATGGGACCTGTCATCCTGTCATGAATTACGCCCAAGAGGAGGCAACACTATTGTCTCTTGCGCTTTTTTTGCGGGCAGGTGTGTAATGTCTCATCGACGCAGCAGTAAAGCTATTCGTTTCTCGTAGGGAAACAAATATGTTAAAAAAGTTTTCAAAAATCGTAAACGTTCCTTACTATCAGATGTTCATAGGTTAAGTGGCCGCTGTAAAGAAGTAACCTGTCCAGATACGAAATCTTTCGCTTTATAACCCTAAATATCTCTTCATTCTGAAACGCAAAATAAGGTTCTCCGTTAATGGTGAAAAGGATACGTTTCGGTAATCACCGAGGCGATCGGATCGGGCAGTAAATTTCGTCATATCAGATCTCGCTTACCCTCCTTTGGTTCACAGTTTCTGCCGTGTTTTTATTGCACAGTACTAACCTTTTAAAGATGTATTTGTAGTTCACTCTCTACTCCCTGCTGAAGGGAAACAAACTGGACTTCCACTTAGCAATGAGCCCCGATCCCTCAATGGCCCTTTACGAGTCTTTCTTGTCAAAGGTCCGCTCTGAGTACAAGGCTCCTGACAAGGTCAAAGGTAACTACCCTTCCTGCTTATTTTTTGTCCCTGTGCCTGGTTGTTGTTGCCTATGCTTGGAACTTTATCGCTTAGGTGGACAGCTTTTAACCCTCTTTTACCCTCAAACGGCATTCTATTACGCGCACCATCGAAGAGCCTTTTAGACTCTCAATTGTAAGTTGCGCGATCTTGACCTGAGATTTACCTCTTTATTTCAATATCAACAAGGCTGTTCACAACACGACTTGGTGGAGAACCTATTGACAGGAAAGGATTTTTACTTTGCGTTCGTTTCATTTTCTCATCTGATAAGGTTTCACTTACCTAATGGACTTTCCCTCCCCTAACACGTTACTCCACTTTTGTTAAAGCCTTAAAAATGTGTCATACTACGGCATACGTCTCTCAAAGTTCCTCCGGTCATTTGTACGATACTTTCCAACCAAAAGTCTCGAAACCTGTCAATTAGCATTGCATTAGGACTGTTGAGATGACGACTTGCAAGTGAATTGGTCATTCTTTGTCCTCTTACCATACTTGAACAACCGGTGAATCGCAAGTTCACCCCATCGTAGACAATAGCCAAGGTCTCGATAACGCATTACTCCATGATGTTAGATGGGTTTTGGTCACCGAACTGATGCCATTCGGAATATTCCGAGTCCATTAGATCCTGCCCTTTTGCTGTCCGTTCCTGATTGTACGACTGATTTCCTAGTCAAAAGAAAAATTCATGAATTCACCAAAGTGCCATTGAAAGGTAGCCATTTGGTAGATCAAGAGGAGTGTTTGAAATAGCAGTGATGGATTGCCTTCACAGCGCCCAAAAGCCGTCAAATTGAAATGTCAAATAGAGGTCTGTGAATCCTTCAATTTCAATCCTATGCAATCGCTTACTTGATGCTCAAGTGGCCAAATGAAATTTTCAGGTTATCGTTAAAATATTTAGTAG
>NW_020170459.1:148553-152834 GCF_000524195.1 Echinococcus granulosus | reverse complement strand
ACCCCGCCACCTCCTCATCATCCACCACCTTCAACTTCAAATCTCCACTATTCCAAGAATCCACTTTATTATTTGACACATGAAGCAGGCAAAATGGTAAACCTTGAGGAGGTTATGGCGTAAAGCCTGGCCTAAATCTATGCAGCATCCCTTATTTCGGTAGTATAAAGCTAAATGAGACGAGTCAGTGGGACAACGAAACTGAACTGGACTTTACCAGCGTGTGTAAATAAGTGGGCATCCCATTCCGTCCCCGTCTTCATTCTAGTGGACAGAAATGTGCAATCGCCTTGGACGAGTGAGGCAGGTTTAAATTTAGCCTAGCGTATCTCCTCCAGTCATTTACTTGCCTTCCTTGTTGATGTGCTGCTAGGTATGGGTATGGTGCCCGAGAATCAGTTGACTGCCATCTAAATTTTCTATGAAATGCACAAGCCTCCGATCTCTGGAGTTATTGCAGCTCCAACTTGGGTGATGCTTTGATACATCAAACCAAAAGGCCTCGACAAATATCTTCATTTTTAGGGAGTGCTTTTCCCAGTTTTCAAGAGAAGCCTTAACAAGTCTTCTTAACTTCCAATTTGAATGCTTTCAGAATGGAGAGAGGAAGCGTGTGAATTTGTCGTGTGTCAGGTGTCCTGAATCGCTTTTAATGTGTCTTGTGGGAAAGGCGTGTATGTCGACAGCCTGATTGGAGACCAACCATTCGACACCTAGCCGTCTTAAAACTACAAGCCTACATGGCTAAATTAGCCAGGACCGTTTGCCGACCCTGTAGGGAAACCTACCCTGATACAGGGGATCCAAAAAAGGCATTGCTTATAGAAGAATTATGTCGCCTAATCTGTTGGCTTCTCGGGCAATTGTGAGGGTGAACTATCTTCACATCTTCAACTACACAGCTTCAAAGTGGATAGCTCAAAAGTTCAGGCTTCCGTCGTTGGACCACAACACTATCAGCCCAGGCAATTTAAGATATCATAAACAAGCGATTTGGTCGGTTTGCCTGTTTGTGAGTTTATGAGGGGTCGAGTGGTTGAAAAGGTCACTTTCGGTAAAAAGGTTCGCTTCCCGTGTGAGAGGTCTGAGCTGAGGCAGAGGTGGCAGCCACCAATGGGAGCGGCTACCTCCTGTAATACCTGGCATAGACAAAGTATCGTTAAAATATTGAAATTAGTGTCTAAATTCAACCCTAGTTGAAGTATTCCTTAATCTACGAACGAGAAATATGGCCAAATTCTTACCCACCCATCACTACCTCATCACTTCGGCCCATAACGCGTTATCCACCAACGTCACGAATGTGTGACGTGCGCTATTGACCAGTTTATGATCGCTAGTTGCTCGAAATCCAGTCACAAGCAGGTGATTGAGTTTGAAGTAGTGCATGAGAGATGGGCTGTTCTTGACCTGAACAATTTTTTATTAATTTTTCAACATCATAACGTGAAATCAAGCAATAAAACGTCTGGACGAACGCATTAACGCTATCACACGTCTTTCGGTTGTGGATATGGTCTGCTTTACTTCTTTGTTGTTGAATATCATTGTAGATGGTGTCTTTGGAGCAATGATGGATGTCTCGTTAGTCAACGACGGCCCTGTCACGATCACCCTCGACTCGCGCACCCCAGATCCTCCACCTCGTTCTCCCCTGAAGGCGTCTACTGTTGCTGACAACGGCGATGCTCATTCTCTGTAGCGCTATCCTTTTTCTACTCCCAATAAATCCCGTCCTTCAACAGCCCCCGTTATCACAGAGTGCTATGTTGTTCTTTCTGTGCGTAAAATGCATGTCAGGAAGCTGGGAAATATGAATGAAGGTCTGAGTTGGAGCCCTGCCTTAGGATCCAGGTTGGAATAATGCTCTTTTACTGGGAGGACGAATGAAATGGGTACCACGGTTTGATCATAAAGCATCTTGTTCATGCTAAGACAGGATTTCTCGAAGTGATCCTCTCCGGCTAGGTTTTGGGGTGGTATGGGCTGAAAGCGAGAAGTTGAGTTAATGGCGCGCCAATCTAGAGATAAGCGCTCTTCTCTTTTCAGAACGTTGTTCCCAAGCTGCAGTGGAAGACTAATTTGGAGGACTTGCAATGATGTTCTCTTTGCCTTAAGCCTATAATCAGGAGACCAAAGGAAGCACCAACTGGAAGTCATGCCTGAGACACAGAACTTGTACTAATGCTAAGCTTCAAACGGGAGGGATGAAGTGGACAGTTCAGCGGATTGAATATGGAGGGAGTGCATCGTGATGGTAGTTTTATGAACTCCGATTTGGTCATAAAATCTTGCATAGTCATTGCAATCAGTAGAGGACTTGGAGGCTACTCTATTCTCAACCCACTTCAATGGACTTACCACTCTCCACCAATCGGTGCTCCACTGGACGCATCAAAGTTGTGTTAATGCAATTTTAAAATGCAAAGTGATATCCTCTTAATCACATTCGGGGCAATAATAAATGCTAAGGTTCACTTTTTTAGCACGAGTTAACTTTTGAAGGCTTCGCACTGCCCACTCCTGTCACACAAATCAGCTGCACCCAAACATGCATGTCTACTAAATTTTGCTCCACTTTCATGCCAATGAATGCCATAAGAAACACGAGGAATCGTAAAAATGAAGGATTTAGATCAGTATTTCAAAGCTAAAGTCACAAGTGGCTAAATATATTTTCGAGAATATGAGGCGCATCTCGCCCGGTTGATTAGGGTGCCAAAGTTGGGTGGTGCGACTCCAGATGGAGGCGGAATTAATCCTTCAATTTCTCGGGCAGGTCAAGCTGTTGCAGAGTGGTGGGAATTCGTTTAGTTTTGCATGATTCTTGTCGCAAAACAGCTCAAAATACTCCAGTACTCACTCCTAGATGATTAGAGAGGCGACACAGTTTGGCGCCTTCAATTGATGTCGACTCTCGAGTAGAGCCTTTCTCTTCAACTTGTACGAGTCTTTTAATTGACTAAACTGGCGACTGGTGTGAATGAGCGTCCCAACTGAGGCACAAAAGCCTCATGAATCATTTTGGCTCACAGGCTCTTTCAAAGCAATTTTTCGGCTACTCTTCACTTTATTGAAAAGGCTCAAAGCCTCCCGTCTGTGCGCTAGACGTCGACCTCAACTTCAATATTGTTCCCAAACCAGGCGACGCAGCGAAATATTCCTAAACAGAAACTAAAAGGCAAGATGCTATATTCGAAGGCTTGTAAACGTAATAATTGCCCAACGGTGACAAAAATCCTACTAAATTCGTTGTTTATAAGTGAAATTTAGCACAATGTTTTATCCCTTTAGCATTGGATTGCAAATTTCATCTCAGTAGTCGAAACTACTATCTTCCAGTCTTTGAAAAGCGTCTTCGTGCAACCAAACCCGAAACATCAGCACTAGGTATTAACATTTATATGAGGCATTTGAGACAGACCGGAACTTTTGAGTACACCAAAGAAAAGAGCGCTTTTCAAGGAGCATAATACTCTCCCACTTATCGGCGTGGCTCCTTGCCACAGGTCAACAAATACCCCTAAAGTTCTGGCGTGGAATGGGTTTACAATACGGCTAACCAACCCTAGGACGGTGTTCCATGATGACCAGAAGGAAGTGTAGTGAATCGAGACTTTCCTGAAGCCGAAAGAAGACATAACACTCGGTCAGGATGCGTATTGTTGACGCACAGAGAGGCCTACAGGGCTACCGGCATCGACCCGAAGCAGGACCGTCCGGTGGTTGTAGATGGCGGTTCCCCTCTACGTCAAGTTACCAAAAACGAGGGCTAAACAAACAACTAGGGCATTGCATAGTCTACCTCTCCTCGTTGGATGGTCGTCCACGGCCTGTAGTCGGTGCCGTTTGATAAACAACCACAAACCAACAGTGCCAATCATCATATTTGTGTGCAAACGAGAAGGTATCGGACTGCAAAGTCACTGATCCCTCTTGGCAATTCCTTTGGATCTGAAGTTTCGTCCTGTCAGGAAATTGCATTGGGGGAAGAAGAAACGTACAGGCCGTCACGTATGCCGGCCGCTAGTCGTAGGAATAACGGCCTAAAAGTAAGGTTTGGTGTCATTTCCTCCTTTCTACTTTGTTTTCACTTCAATGCAGCCCAGCCACATCTGTCTATCTGGGTTCTACCCATCTAGTAGAGAGGTGGAGGAGGCATCGTGTGTTCACTTCATCACATCTCCATACAGTTACCGTAGACAGCTCCGTAACGAACTCTTCCAGATGGTTCACAGTCATGCCTAATGTCGCTATCCGTTAATGGCATTCCTGCAGAAC
>NW_020170459.1:138246-148453 GCF_000524195.1 Echinococcus granulosus | reverse complement strand
AGTTTGCTTACCGGGCCCCGAGACTTGCCAGAAGACAAAAGAGGACACAATACTCTAGCAGAATACGTATTGTCGACGCAAAGAGGTGGCCTGGGTGGCCTGGAAGCCAGGCCACCAGGAGAATATGCAATGGCGGAATCGA
Organism: Echinococcus granulosus; assembly: GCF_000524195.1. NCBI lineage: Eukaryota > Metazoa > Platyhelminthes > Cestoda > Cyclophyllidea > Taeniidae > Echinococcus > Echinococcus granulosus. The sequence continues at coordinate 148,311 of NW_020170459.1, read as the reverse complement.
AAATTACAAAAGTGACTAAAGTATCACAGAGATAGCTGTCTTGGCATCCATCACGTGCCATCATTTCGAAATGGCAGACATTCATTCACGTAGGAGGATTTGATTGCATTCACCGTTCTTACAGAAAGGAGATTCGGCTCTTGTGCTACTTGGGCCCGATTGGGCTATGCGTTGATTAAAAAGCAACGGAAGTGTGTGTAAAATTAACAATTTGTTGTTCCACTTTTGCTAATTAAGTTTTGTAATGAATTTTTTACTGATGAAGGGTATCACCTGGATTGGAAGATCCGACTCCTTCAGCTGTATTAGTTTTACACTTGAGAAAGAAAGGAAAATTAGCTGATTTTCTCAGTTTGTCTTGTTTTGCAACTCTACGCTTGTAATCACCAGCTTCGCTAGTTCCTCCCTCCCGGATACATCAGGAGTCAAACCTGTATGACCATTTTAAACTTGGCGTAAATAGGAATGTTTACATTACCCTAGCAGCTGCTTTAGTGCTGCAAGGGTTTCGGTGTGAAAGTACTTTAAATAAGCAATTTTTTAATAAAATCATTTCAGAACATCCTCCCACACTGGGCCTACCATTGGCCTCCGTGGTGGCATTCAGTGGATTGCTAACCTTGCAGTTGCAATTCGCTCTGCCGTCTAGACGAGGAATAGCTGTCCATGCAACCACTGGAGTAATCACCGGCAATCTCTCCTCCCAAATTAGGAACTGTACCCACAGAAGGGCTAGTTATTGGGCATCGACCTGGAGGTCAACGGACACGTAGGTGACCAATCGGGCAGGTGGACTTAGTCAACTCCTTTCTGTACATTCGCGTTTGAAGGAGGTATTTATTCCACTCTATCTTCTAATATCAACGGAGCTTCTTTTTCGCTGTAAAAATATTAGGACGATTTATTTGTCCATGGAAATCGTTCCACGCAAAAGTTCATGCCCAAATTTTCATGCCTGTTTAATGCTGTCAGGAGGGGTGTAAACAGTTATCTTACACGTGCATCTCAACTAGCTACCAGCAATTCTTCCTGTTTTGTTGTCCACTACTGAGCTTGGACACGGTTATTGCAATCTATCTTCCGTCACAACATTATCATGGGGGAGTAATTTTGGAGGCGAAACAACTCCGCGACATAAGGACAAGGCACACTCTTCTAATTGTCACCCTGAATAGGTACCCCACTTTCGCTGTTCTATCATTTCAACGGTCACAAAAACGACTGCCTTTGTTGGATATGCCCAAATATAGTGATCTCTAACAGCAACTTCTGCTTACATGGGAAGCTTATCGTATGAGGAGTCTTTCTGTCCGATCTAACGCTTCCCCCTCCCTTTTGGAGAGTCCCACTGAATGAGCCATGAACATGATTAAGGCCAGTTAGCTAATTTATGGAGGCAATTTTTAGATAATAGTACATTTTCTTCCAAAAATTTACTGCAGTCACTTACGTTTACTCATTAAAATCGTCATGCATGCCTATCACACTCGCCTGGGGGAGTAATAAGTTGTTATCTTCGCTCAAATCCTGCCATCTCACAACCGGGACCTCCGATAGGGTGAAGCATTTACTGTAAAAATGAAATATGCATTTCCCGACTTAACCTAAAGGTGATTCTTAATTCCGGCACAATGCGCTTTCGAAATTTCAGAAGGGAGGTTAGCTGGGGGACCAGATAAAGATAAGTATTTTACGCCAATTTTCTAAGGTGGTAAGTGTATTTCCTAAATTAGACATCCCACGAAAGAACTGAACTTGTCAAACTGGTTGCTGAAATGAGTCAGTGCCTTCCTCACGGTAGTGCACCCACTGAACCATCTGTTTGGTCTCCCATGCTTTTCCCCAACCCAGTTGCCCACACAAAATGGTCACATCTCCATCCAGCCAATTAGCACGCGCACAGCTGTCCGCTGAGAAAATTATTGGCCAATTGCACGCTTCTCTTCCGCACAGACACGCACGTCCACGCCTTGCAGCGGAGGGCGGGCCATTTCCGCAGCAACCGTTCTTGGGCCAGCCCGTTGCAATGAACGCCTATCTGGGTTGCGTGGCGGGCACCGACTCACGTGGCAGCGTCCCGATGGCGGGTCGCCACCGGCCCACAGCCCACCCCACGGCCCTTGCTGCCACGCTTGATCGCCTCTCCTCCACTTCCGCCGCCGCCGCCGCCACCAATACTCACATGGGGTCACGGTTGCATGGACGCAACAACAGTTTTGATGCGATGCAGACAGTGGTACTCACTCGGAGTCAAGTGGACAAGCCCTGGGGCTTCCGCATTCAGGGGGGCCAGGATTATAACCTCCAACTCACGGTCAAGAAGGTGTGTGTCGATTCGTTGATTTACTGGCGGATTGAGTGCATTTCTTGCCTTCTTTTTTGATCAAATAATCGGTCCACCTTAGGAATAGTTAAGCTGAGCTTTAACGATGGAAGCTATTGTCTTGGTTTCTCAAAGTTCGCTCTTAGCAATCAACGCAAATGCTCTAGCAACGTCCTCCAGTAAAAGATGTCCCACTAGTTCCTCCAACTGCATTTATGCACTGACCTTAGGAGTGTCTGAAATTACTCGAGTCCCCTCCTAATTGCACTGCGGACACTCCACAGCGGGTGAATTTGGCGGATTATTTTTTCCATTCCTGCATTTTGCGTTTTATGGGCGCCAAATATCTCGTGCGAAAGAGGTGAACAATTCGTAGCGTCTTGGGCTTAAAACAAACGATTCTGATTGCCTTGGGCTTCTCTATATGCATGTACTGTCACTCAGCCGGCGAGATAAAGTGTTCACTTGTCACCTGTGCAAGTGGACCCTTTGAAGGGCTCACCCAGCCAGTTATAAGCATCAACGCACATGAAAGCAGCTGAATTCTTCGGTTGTGGCCTCCATTTTACGACTTTTCCTCAAATTGTCTTCAAAATACGTGAGTCCTTGCAAGTGCGTTGCTGATACCTTACCAGCTTTTAAATCTGCAGGTTGACTTGTTCGTCCCTGGAATGTCAAGTACGTGAGCGCTCAGAATTCTATGCGATTGAAATGAACGTATCAATATGCTTTGAAAAAAACACCTTAGTATCTTCGCCCTCTTTAATCCTTAGAGCAATCTCTTCTCAGCGGATCGGACAAATCCGTTCTAAAGTGGGTCTTAAGGTTGGACTTAGAAACAAGATTTTTATGTGCTTGTACTGCTGCTAAAATTGGCTCGGAGGCGAGAGAATTTACAATTTTGAAGTAAGTATACAAATGCACCGCCTCAGCAAAAATGGTAACAATCTTTCTTTTTACGCGGCATTTCCTGCGGGACAGAGATAACTTCATTGACTTCGTGTAGTTGGCCTCCTGCTGAACTGCTATTTCTGTTTGGATCACAAGCTAGAACTGATCCATCACGGAGTATAAATTAAGGTGGCATTGTGTGAGGCCTCCAGTTCTGGAATGGCATTTGCGCAGATGCGTGAAGGAGGTGGAGGTGCACCGAAGAAATTCCTGTCTCTCTGTCACTTCCGCCCTCGGTGGCATATATCACGAGAACGCATAAAATTCGACTTAATGCCAGTGTTCTTTACACTAAACTCGTCGTGGGGGCAAAGCAATCGGAAAGTGGTAACATGGACACTGGAATGCTGAAGTTTTATTTAGGGGAGACGAAAGCCTTAAGCGGTTCTTCTTATCGACCTTGAAGGCTAATGTAAAGGGCATCGGTGCTGTCCTTTTTGATGCCGTAAAAAACCTTCAAATAGGCAGTATGTCCAGTCTGGTAATGGCGACTCTGACTGCTCCAGGCGTTTGCGTATCCTTAGTTGAGAAGCAGAAGTTGTCCTACTAATTCCCCGGATTATATTTGCGTGTTAATGCTAAAATTTCTATGAAAATAAGATGAAAAATCCGAAATGAAATTGTAATGTACTGTTTATTTTCTACTTTTACAGTCATCCAGAAAACTTAGCAATGCTTTATTCACTCTTAAACAGAGTTTCACCTGCGAAAAATTTTCGCAAACCATATCAACACCGCAAAAGGTACAAGTGTGAGGCTTCTTAAAAAAGCATCTCGTGTTTTAGGTTGCTGAAATTTCGCTTATGCAAGTCGGCCTCTAAAATGTTGTTTTTAGCCGTTTCTACCCGCTAGCCTTAATGACATCATAGGTGGAATTTTACCTAATTAATTTCAGTAGTATACACAATCTGCAAATAAGCAGTTTTTCGGACTGATTTAGTCCTTTAAGTCTTCATTATAAGGTAACCAATAGATGATTAGGAAATATTTATTCTCTTTGACAATGCCTTGTCAATCGTAAAGTCTGACGCCACTGCATTCTTCTACTAGAGATAATCTGCCAAAATTTGCATTGCCTACTGCCATCTGGTAAGTGTTCGCCAGATCGCTTGCAGGGAGTTGTAGATACCCTTCACCTTTTAACTGGGTGGAATGTGTAACTCGTCTTATCAGTTACTACTTCATTCACTTGTTAAAACGAACCCTGAAAGCATTAACAGAAATAACAAATTGATACTTACCTGATTGTGGTAAAGAGCCTTTCCCTCATTAGCTTGCAATTCTCGTAAATTTAAATGCTCTGACATACGTCAGGGTAGATAATTCAAGATTATGTAGACCACTTCATCTACTACCTGTGCAATGTATCAATATACAACCCTGGGCTCCCTATCAGAGGATACGTAACTTAGCGATGATTAGAGGAATGGTTTAATATCCTCTCCAGTAGTGCCACACAAAGGTGACGCTCTAATTTTCGGGTCTGGATCCGGTGTCACAAATATGTGACGTGTTTTTGTCTGTTTGCGCCACATCGTGCTACAAACAGACTGGTTGAGGTTTAAACAATGAGGTGGAAGTTCAATACTCTTAGTATGAGGATAACTGCATCATTTGTGGTCCTTCAAAAGGCGAATACATCTGAATTGTGGCGGTTGATTTTCCTCTGAGTCTAGTAGCAAGCATGCTAAGTATAGATCCTTTGTAATCTTTGTTTAAAACCCTTTGTTTGACTTTGCGAGACTGAGTATTTCTTAAACAGACTTCATTCGGCTCTTTTATCTCATGTTGCCAGCAGATTCCTTCTAATAATAGCACAAGGCTGTGGTGCAGGGTCGAGAAACAAACACCCTCTCTTGCAGCTACCTGTAATATAATATTATTCCCCATAAAACTAGTAAACTAGAACCGTAAATATGATGTTAATGACATTAAAAAGTGGCCTTCGTTGTAGCTGAACACACTCCTTTTCTGGCGCTCTAAGTCTTCCCCAAAGTTGTGATAAACCTAACAAAAGTGGAAAAAGATCAGATCCCCTAATGACCCCTTTTTCCTCTATTATCCTTCTCTTCTGTGTTTCTGTTGGCAACCAACAAGTTTTCATATGAACTACCACTGACTACTGGAAGGGGTCAAAGATGACAAGATGGCATTGCTTCTTACAGAGAATGCCGTCCATTAGTAAACGTTGTAAATTTGGTCGGAATGCCTAAAGATATCGTAATCTCTGGGAAAGAGTCCATTTAGGGCACAGCGCTCAAGGCTGGACCATTTATACCTCGATGGTATGCTCTACGTCAGTTGCATCTCTTGGCAACACTTGCCTAAAAGCACTACTAAAAGGGACAATCCCACATCCTCCGGCCAAATACGATGCGGTGGAATCTGCTTTCGCTGGATTAGCTGTTATTAAGTGGAACTCGAGAGAGGAGATCTGCCAAAATTTGAGGCCGCATATATTTCTCCCCACACTCACCGATTTCTTTCCTTTGGTGGCGCTGAGGCTGAATAGTCAGTCAAAGAAACGAGTTTAGGTGTCCCTTTGGATCGAGTTTGCGGCTCGATGCCCTCAGCGTGGTTACCGTCAATGCACAAGCACTCATTCATTTCTAAGGCGTCCGTACCTCACTCCGTTGGCGTTACTGAGCCAAAGGGTGTCCATTTATCTCCCAAACTCGAGGGGATGGTAGTGTTTTTAAGTACCGAATGTGGCACGTTAATCGTGATGTTCTCATTCACCTTCATCTGTAAAAACGTGGGATTTATTTAACCAAATGCCTCTCTTCTTCCTGAAGTTGTAAATTACTTTGGCCATAGTTAAACGAATTCTGAAACACCTCAAACACGGAGAGTTACTGCACTGTTTTCCTAAACAAAATAAGTAACAATCTTTTTGAAAACTTTGAAATAAATAAGTCACTTATCGAGACCTTCTTTGCTTCAGAAGTGTCTTCTTTCTTGATAGGACCAAACGCTATTCTTTTTTAAAAACAATTTTTGTTTGGCACTGAAAGGGTTTGCAAAATAAGTGGAAATTTAAAATAGCTTTTCCTCTGTCCCAAAGTTAATCTCTACTTGTCGCTGAGGCGTTGCGCCGTGAACTCTACCACTCGTCCCCCATTAACATGGATTCTCAATCGTTCCGCTGATGATGTCAGGGTCTGGTCTGAACTCTGTATGCAAAAAGCGTACTTTAGAGGCCCGCAATCGTGGTTTTTAAATGCCTTTCAAACCATTGAGTTCAAATGTCACTGCTAATTAAGGGCAATATCTCTCCACTTTTCACGGTAAATTGAATACCCGCATAGTAGGCTCAGGGTTTCTCTCCTCCTCCTCCTTATCCTCCAAACCTTTGGAATGAGTAGGCGTGTTGAACAAGAAGGACATGATTTATTGGGCAGCAACAAATAAAGGGGTGGAGATGTCACTGTTTGGTCGTGTTCAGGCTACGTTTCCTCCTCCCCGGGGGCCACTGACGCCCAATCCGTCACGAGGTTCGTATTTACTGACCGCCTCTCGCCTTAAAAGTGCATTCAAACAAGCATGTATTGCACCCCATTTGCAAAACAAAGATGCAGTGACACGAAACCTTTCCTCATTAGGCACCCACGAAATTCGTCCATGTCTCGAACAGCTTGCTTGTCGGGTAGAAGGCCTCTTCTGCGTAAAATTGCTTGTGAGGGTATCCCGGTCCTGAAATAATTTTTTCACATTTTTACACTGATTCGGTGATTTCGGTACGCCGAAACAACGGTCTTAAGTTAGAACGCTATAATTACCTCGTTCCTAATTGAAGCTCACTTCAATGCCTTCTAGGGAATCCACTAAAGTGCTTCGTGATTTCCTAAAAACTCGCAAACCTATCGATGATCTTAATTGTCTTGAGGGTCTAAGTTTATCTCCTGGCCATACTTTCTCTACAAGAAGCAGTTGCAATTACGCTAAAGCCTAAGAATCATAAGCTAAAATAGTTTTTTATCCAAAAAGCGTCTCTCTTACGCATTTTTTACAAATGGAGATATACGTGTTGGAATTACTGACCTGACCTTCTGTTCGAAGTTATTGGATAACTCAGCCAAAGAAATTGTCATCGAAAAGAGCTAAGGAAGACTCGTTGTATGCGGGTCTATCCGTCATCTTGGAATCCTCGAAGTCAGTTTCATGTGAGACCACGACGACTTGATTTCCCGATCATTGCAGAATGAGTTTGTGAGGATTGAAATACCTCGGTACCTGTCCTCCTTTCTCAGTAGGTCTCTATTACCTTTCATTCAAGTAGCCAGCAAAATCACTCATATTGTTGAGATTATTGTACTCCTCCATGGTACCTCGGCTTCTTAGTCTAATTTATATGTGAGGGTTGAGTTCAAGTAGGAAAACCGGTGCGTCAAACATGTGTGACATCAACAACAACAATTATTCTCGGTTAAGGAATGAATTCCCACTCTAAAACTATTACAAAAGGAATGAATGGAGGGGTAACTAAATTTCCAACTGTCAAGTTATTGTCATTTTTCTTGTCAAATTCTATAAATTCAGAAGGATGGCGATTTTGGGGTGGATGACATGCACTCTGTAGCAGTTATAGTTTGTACAAGCAATCTCTTACTTGGCTGACAGGAAGTGAAATATATCTGCCCCTATCGTCAAAAGTACACAAAAGATCACCTTTTCGGTGCTTTTGCACGCAACCCCCTCTCAAGCTCTTTTTTTGCTGCTGCCGCTGCAACAACTTTCAGGCCGCCCTCCTTTACGTGACTCCCCGAGGCTCATCTATGACCACGCACTTGCACTTCTGGTGGGCATTAGGAGAGCAATAAAAATTTATGGGGAACCTATTGAACAGTTAATTAAGCAGAAAATGTCTTACTCATTTCTTATTCGAAAATTCTAGACTGTTGAACCCTATAGCTAAAAGCCATTGTCTTTTTCGGACGCCTGTCAATGGGAGTTGGTGGAAGGGGCAACCAGCAATTGAGACTTGCACCCCCACGATACCTCACGGCGGTTTCATTTTGAAACGATCTCAAAAAGTTAACAGAACCATTCAAATGAATGTTTCCTTTAGAGCTGCAGCTCATGGCATGATGTGATAGGGAGAGGAACTACCGAAAGTCTACAATTTTACTGTGCCTCGCTGTCACAAACAGCGATATCGTAAGCTGCCGTTACTGGGTCTCGTAACGCCGGTAAATCAGTATAACTTTAGAATATCTTACAGAATTGTTTGTCATTAACCCAAATTAACAGGTTTATATTACGAAAAGTAGCCTTTGAAGGTACAATTTGTCCAAATGCTGTTTGCGTTCAAGTCAGATCGGGACTGATATTTTCAAAACTGCAAAACTACCGAACTCGAATCCCTAATAGGAGATAATTTAGTCCAAATCATTCCAGCCACTGTTGATTAGAATGACAGGTAACAGCGGCAGCGCTTTCTTGCGTGTTGGAGATGGTGGAAAGGTTTCATTTAACGAAGCTGTCGAACCCAAATTTGTGGTTGCCATTTGTTTCTGTGGTCAAGTCATGATAGTACGGCCAAGCACTTCAAGTGCTGTGCTGCAAGACACCTGCTCCTATGGTATCAGTCACACCCGCAAGCTCGTCTACAAGTGGGCCCACAGACAGTGATGGCTCCGCTCCCAGCTCACAGTTCCAGCTGGCAGCCCACGGGGAACACTTGATTCCAGACGCATGATCAGCGCATAATTTGTTGTGCAGCAAAGTTGCATGGGGCACGAATCCTCTTTCTGTGGAAATGATGAGTACAACACACTCATCGTGATCGTGCATAATTTGTAACATGACAGTTCTCCACAGACCATCCTAGGATGATGAAGGTGCGCTGATAGATCTTCATATGTTAAAGCTTTTCCAGTACTACTTGGACCTCGAAATGAGTGTCAGAGTGGTAGAGGACTTACTTCTAAAAAGAAATACAGCTTGTACTTCTTAAAGTACGTCCTCTGCTCATAGGCAACCTACAAAATCCCGATTTGGTTTGAACCCCATAAAGTACAATCGTTCAAGCTGCTGCTAAGACCTCCGGCAATTCCTGATTACTTCATGATGTAAAACGGAAATCAGAAGAGGGGGGAAGTGCACTTTTAGCCTTAATCCCCTTGTCATTCAAGCTGCAGTTGGGCTCGTCCACCCCGCGCCTCCCAATGTGCCGTGATAGTACAGTGTGGAGAGAGCCGCAGTAACTACGAGGAATCCCAGTTGGTAGAGGGGCCGCACTTTTTTGGTTGTTATTTGACAGTGTGGTATGTCAGTACCTGGCCTGGTTGCAACATACTGGGAGGCAAAAAAGGTTGCATTAATGTTACCACGTGTCCGCTATTTCCCTTGTGAATGTGAGGTGGTCATAAAAGGTCGCGCGATTTTCGTACTGAGGAGTAAATAAGTGATGAAGGCGTCTTACAGTCACCGTTACGATGCAACATCCTTCCCCAATGGTATTTAGGGCATCCAAAGTAAAGAATGCCACTTTTGTAACACGCGATTCACCCTTTTCTACCTCACTTCCACTCTCCAACTTTCTGTTCCATTGTGCGTCTACTTGGCATTTGATTGCCGAATGTCGGAGAAGAGATAATCCTCAGGCGTAGAGGCATTCGAGAAATGTGGAGAATGAGGTGATGTAGCATCCCCTGTCGCAATCCAGTCTAACATTCTTTATACCATCCAATCCCATCCAGCATCATCCTAAAGTACAAATAATCTCAGAGGAGGAGGAAAAGATAAAAGAGGAAAGGATTTCCTTGCAAGCCCTTTGTTTGTATGAATCT
>NW_020170459.1:136631-138146 GCF_000524195.1 Echinococcus granulosus | reverse complement strand
AGTTCGAATTGAGGCGAAAATAGTAGAGAATGCAATAATGATAAACTAACTCCTATCTGCGATTACAGTACATGCATTTGCGTTAAGTCATTCCAGCGATCTCTGTGGGGAAAAACACGGACCTTTTGATCCCCTCATGTATGGTGGAATTACCCCTGTCCCAAAACGTTTCTGCAAACGCAGCGTAAATTCAAGTGGAGACTTCGAGGATGGTTGCAGCAAAATTGACCCACCAATCAGATGGATTGAATCGGCTAGATCCTCTGTGGCGACTGGTACACAGTGCAGCACTTTGAGGATGCGATGTTTTTGTTAGTTTTTATGGTCTTCACTAGACGGTGTGAACTGCGAAGACTTGCTATGGTGTCTCAAATATGACCTCATTAATTGTGCTCCCCATCACTCCATTTGTCGTTTTTGCTTCCCTTTTTTTGTTATCTAAGGGTCCATGTAGAAATCACGAATTTATTCACTGAGTAGTTGGTAACTAAGGCTGCGTGATTTCATTGATCCCAACATTCCTTTGTTTCATTCCTCAAGACAAGTTATAATTGCATCTTCACCATCAAAAGCCCGTTGAAATCAGGATCTCTCTTTGCACGAATCAGACTTCCTTGAGCCAAGTGTTGCACCTTTTCGTATAATTTTTTTGTCATGGTGTTTCCGAGAGCACTAACCACCTTCAGCGTTATCGTAGGAAATTGCCTCGTTCACAACAGGCCAACAATTGGTACCACACTCTCCAGATGTGACAGTTGAAGTTTGTACTAGACCCCTCGCGTTGGTTGGTATGATTGAAGCATAAGCGTGATAGAATGTCACTTCAGAAGTGGATTCCTCCTTAATTTGGGAGGTAAATGCACAGTGAAAGCGTGCACAAAATCGACAAATTATTTAAATTCTGATTGGTCCATTGAACAGACCAATAGAAATCCACCTACTTTGCCTATCATCCATAGGTTGCTGCAAGTGAATCCCATTCGCGATTTGACTTGGATTAGAAACTGCCGGAGGTACAGCACTTGCTTCCATTTGCCTCCCTGAATTAATATCTTTCTTCATCCAGATACTTTCGCATGCTTTTCTTAAAAAGATAAGCTTTATCTTTTAGCATAAGCTAAAAGGATGCTGAATGCGCATTTTCCATTGTTAAGTAATGGCTGACAGGAAGTAACTCCAGTACGACTTATGAGTAAAAGGTAATGAGGAGTTGAAAAGAGGAATGCTCCTGACTAACTCTCCGGAATATATTGACTCTTTTGATGGAGTACCCACTCCGAGAAAACTTATGAAGCAACTCATTCAAACTGTGGCGGTACGGACTGCCCGTACCTCCATTCAAAATGCAATCACTCATAGGCTCAGAGATAATCATAAGAAAGGATTCCCACGAAGCCCCTCCATTGGAATATATGTGGTTTTCACAGAAGCACCTCCTATCAGTGATAATAAAAAACCATCACTTCTTAAAAAGACTGAATACCTACCAAACGAGCGATAGTAACCAGTATTCGC
>NW_020170459.1:127316-136531 GCF_000524195.1 Echinococcus granulosus | reverse complement strand
AAACCCATACTCGAAAACAATCCTCGAGTTCGTGTCTAATTCAACTCCAAATCAGTCAAGAAATCTTATTGAAATCGTAATGCAACGTTATATGCGCCGATCGATCAGTAAAAAATGTTTTTTTACACATGAACATTCCCTGAATGAAACCAAAAAACCATCAACAAAATGAGGAAAGGGGAGAACGACTACGAAGGTCCGGTGGGTTGTTGATTGTTTTGTTTCCGGAGAAGGGTCTCGGTTTTGAGCTGCCAGAAGCGTCGTTTCATCTGAAGGATCTCCATACGGAGCGCGTGTTCCACTCGAGCCTGCTGCAACAATTCGGCCTCAAGCGCTCGTCTTTGATGGCGACGATGTGACTTCGTGGCACCGCCATTCCGCCTAACCAAACTGAAAGGGAAAGAATGTCTAGATCAGAGCACACATTCGATACCCAACCTTTGGACAAATAAACCTGCATTTCAACTATCCTTGTGTGACAAGGGAAGCTTACAAGTTGAATCCGAGTAATAATGTCGACCCAAACACAACGCTTTACTGTGGTGTTTTAAGTAGCCATTCTTTTAATAGTGTGGTCTGGGTTGCAATTCAGTAGTGCAAGATTCACAAACAAATGAAAATTGAAACCCACGCCTTAGGGAGGGCTCCAGTGTCACTGTCAGAAGCCCCATCATCGTCATCTTCATCATCCTCGTCGTCCTCATCAGTGTTGCCGATGGTCGGCGTGGATATGACAACGGCACTAGGGGGGACGGAGCTTGAGTTCAGCATCGTCCCTCTCCCCTCTGCCTCACTCTCCTCCACCTTGCACACCAGGGATCCGCCCTCGGGACCAGTCTCATCCCGCGCAGACTGACCTATTCCACTATCCGTTCCATCCCCTGAAAATATCTCTCCCATGTTGCTCATGCACTTGTGATCCGTCATCTAAGCGAAAGATAAGTCGGTTTAAACGCCAGGCTACCAGCAGTCGATGAAAATCGTTCCACTACTTACTGAAACATCATTTGTACCGTTGTTGTTATTGTTATTGGTGGTAACAGAGTTGGTGGTGTTAGGATTGGCGGCAAGAGTGGCCGAAGGGAAGAGAGGTGGCGGAGCGACGGAGGCAACGAAAGAAGCGGTGGTGGAGGGGGTGTAGGGAGCGGTGTGAAGGGGCAATTGAGTCGGTAATGGCGGTGCCTCCTCGTAAACATGCCCTGCACTTCCGTACAGGGCCGTCTGCTGCTGACGCTCGCGCATCTCTTGTGTGGCCGCAGCCAAAAACTGCATCACCATACTGTTCGTCTCACTCCAGTCCAACTCCGGTGTCACCTGGCCCTCTCGAATCTTCTTCTTTGTCTTCGACACGATGTTCTCCCACTTCTTCTTTATCTACTCGTAGGGTGAAAGAATGGTTTCAACAGGTCATGTGGCTTAAAAGGAAAAGCCTCAAAATTCTCTCCGAAAAATCAGTTAGTTCCAGACGCGAGATCCGAGATGGCAAAGCTAGAAAGTAGCCATTTGAAAAGACACGACTTCCTGATTTGGGATGCGACAATTGCAAGTTTGAAAAAAAAAAAAAACAAAAGAAGAACAGAATTCGGTTTAGTCTTACCTGTTCCCCAGTTCGTCTCGGCTCGTGAGGACGTTTGAGCGCCATGCTATTGGCCACCTCCTCCCAAGCCCTCTTCTTCAGCCTATTATGCACCGGAGACATGGAGAGAAGAATGTGGCGTCGTTTTTCGATCTCCTTGATCATCAACTTCACCTCCTGTTGCACAAAACCCTCCGAGCGTCGCCTGGTCAACGGGGAGATGATGGACTCCATTTCAGCCAAACTGAGTTGGGTGATTGGCAGACCCGTGCAGGTGGAGGGCACCATTGAGGGCTGACCGAAATGTGACACCGGCGCCACGAAGCCCTGGGACTGCGGGATGCCCATTTTTGCATCAAAGGGGACTTGTGAGGCTTGGGGGAATACCGTTGTCGTGGCTGTTTGGAGAGCAATTAGAGTCCCATTATTGCTGTTGCTGCTATCGCCATTCCCGCTGGTGCTGTTGCCGCTGCCGCCACCGCCACCGCTGGCCCCGATTCCTACATGCGGTTGCGCCTGCATCCTCCTCTCTTCGCTTACTGCGTGACTACCTACCTACCTACCTGACTACGCGCACGCCGACACGCCTCTGACTGCATGCGTGCACGCACACCACGCATGGGCTCGCCACGCAGCAGCCAATTGCATCGCCGCATGACTAAGCCATCGGTTAATCGATAACCCATGTGCTTGTGTGCTTGCGCCCATGCCTAGGGCGAAGTGATAGGCGCGTAAGCCTGCAGGCATGCAGGAAGGGTAGGCGAGGAGAGAGAGCGAGAGGGTGAAGCTAAGTGAGGTGAGCGGCGAGTGATTGGCTGAGGCCGTGGTTGCACCCACGCACCCACATGCACGGATGCGCGCGTTAGGCAGCCTGTCCATCCATCCAGAGAGGTCGTGCTCTCTGCGATCCATCCATACATACATACATCAATTTACGTGTCCGAAAATGCTAACTTATTTTTGGAAAAGATATTTTATGATTTTTAATGAATTGGAGGATCACACTTTCGAAGTCCAGGCAAAATTTGTAAAAACTGACTTAGTTTTAGATCATCCTTCGTCGGGTCTTAGCCGACTTTTTGGCCAGGATGCCGAACAGAGCCTCTGCGACTTAAAATTACCGTTATTCAATTTGCGTTGGTTCATGGGCTCCCTAGACCCTTTTCTATTGTGATTTAGACACAACCCGGAAGCCCGGCAGAAGGTCAACTGCATTGCGGCGACGAGATCCACGAAATTAACGGACAGGACACCCGAACATTGAGCCACTCGCAGGCCACAGAAAGCATCAAGGCTGCCGGGAAGGATTTGAAACTTACAATATCCAAGTGAGTTGGCGAATTTATCATCACTGGACATGGTTATGAATTGGGCAGAAGCTTTGGACACCACATCCTTGGCCAACTTTTGTGCCGAAAGCCTGCGTTGTGTTTGGGAACGAAAAGCAACAAAACCTAGGGTCCTGCTTGCTGCACTGAGTGCCTTGTTTAATGTCCAATATGTTGACCTGACCCTAAAGGGACGGGATGAGTAATCATTGGGGTCTGGCTACAGTTGTGACGCGGTAGCACCTCAAGCCGTTATGCCACCAACGTGGGGATCGACTCGCCGGAGGCTAAAAAGGCCTCTCTAACACCATATCCCAACATCTTTTGAGTCTCTTTCGGCTCTTCCCATGGCTACTTTTATGCCTCGAACACCGTAACCGTGTTTAAGTGACAGCAAATCGGGGTTAAGACAGGAGTGAAAGTCATGGGGAGAAAACCTCAGAAGAGTTAAGCGGTGGTTGGGAGCTGTATTTTGGGGGCGAGCACATGTTCTACGCCACTCGCTTTTTACAGAGGTACCCACCCAGAAGCTAAGATATAATTAGCTTTGCGGGGCAACCTCTTGCTCCCATCTCTCCTTTCTGCGTCGCTTAAATGGATTAGCCAGAGCCTTCTGCAACCCTAGAAGGCATCATATTTTCATATTTTACTCAATGTTTATTGTTTCACAGGTTTGATATAAACACGTTTTGTTTTGTGCAACCTATGAATTAGTTTACTGCAAATCTTGTTCCGAAACTGGAAGCGTAATGCAGAATATGAGGTCATATGGGGGGATGCGGGTGTCGGATGCAGATTCGACCACTTACAGAGCGTGTCCCTCTTCGGTGCGGTTTAGGGACATTGACCGGTCCCTGAAATCGCTACTTCTGTTATTTTAGAGTGAGGTGACCAACGCTGCCACCAGAGTATCACTTGAGCTTACTTTAGAGAGGTTTTATGCCTCGTGTAGGTCTGGCAGTGGCTTTACCGTGGCCGTGCATGGGAGGCAGGTACTGTGCTCAGCATTTCACGCCTCCATCGTGGGGACTGTTTTAGTATAGAGGTAAAGGGAATAGCATTCTTTTACTAGGCTAATCAGTTATTTTGCTGCGTTCTGTTCTGACCTTAGAATGGCCTGATTAATGCATTGATTAATCTCGGAGGCAGAGTGACGGGCGTGAGGTCTTGTGCAAAATTAGTGGACCCCTAAAATAATGCATTTACTTTAAATGCATTGTTAGATTCAAACAAAACTGGTGATGCATCGAGTGCGTGTTTAAATCTCGAATAGGCGTTTCTGATGCCAGTGACATTGCAAAGGGTCCCCGCGGTCACGTTAGCAATGCATTGGTCAAACCGTTTTTTTCAGTAAATTCTAATTCGTTATATGATAGGAACATTTGGAATCATGGGGGAATTATAGTAGTAATGTTATGGACGAATGATGTATGCTAAACCCCGCGTGTAGCTTTATAAAAGCACTGAGTGAATCTTGCCTGGATCATCATGTAAGCTGCACGCATTGCTCTACTTAATTGAAACAAGTAGGCATGTGCAAGGTTCACGGGTTTCGATCTCAAATCACTGATGGGTGTTGATTTGAAGCGGTTTTGAGGAGGCAAGTAGTGCGAGTCGAGAATAGTGGCACTTTACTGGTGCATAACTCACCATTATGTGCACTAAATACAAGAGGTGAGGAACCTCCAAGTAATGTTCTTTAGGCTGAAGTGGTTTACGGCTTCATAAAGGTGTTAAATGAATCGTACTGTTTAGGTCGTTTAAAATGCTTTCTAACTCTTATGGGTTGTTTATAACTCTGGGTGGATGATTAATTCTTTTACCCTTCTAGATCACTGGAGAGCGACTTTTCGAATCCCAAGGTGCAACCTCAAAATTCCTTCGGGCGGCAATAGTGAGGAGAGAGTGGAGGAGGCGATGCAATCATTCACTCCCATGTCCTGCGAACAAAGACGTGTTAAATGTTCTTCTCTTATCCGCTTCCCTCTTCTCTTTGCTTTTCATAGCTTGTGATCAACCGGTATATCTATATTAATGTGGCCCTAACGACTGTGGATTACCTTAGATTAGTAACCATAACTATAATTCCCGTATAAAAGAAGGAGTGACACGGCCGTTCCACAGTTAGTAGTAATGCCGGGTTAGCTTTTTCGAGAATAGTGGAAGGCATTTGGCTCCTTGTGTACGCTGACGTGTTGCATTCATTCAGAGGATCTTTCTGTAACTTCCTTGCTTAAAGGTAGATTTAACGGTGCACCAAAATCCCTCAACTATGGTGTCCAGATAAGCAGCAATATCCATTTAAGAGTCTCTCAGCTTTTATTATACGGCCAATTCATCTGTAACTCTGAAAGAGTGCGTTCAAAATCCCATCTCTGAGTCTACTATTGATGGGTGCTTAGTTGCAATTCACTAGATGGGTTTACCAGTGGTTTGAAAAAGGAGCACCTTGTTAAACCGATAAAACCGGTAGTTTGCCCAAAGACGACCTAGTCTTGCAGTGCACGAGAACGTAATGTTCTTTCGGCCGAAGAGGGTCGATCGGGGAAGCATTTTCTTGCAAGAGGAACCATTTGAAGAATAAGTCTGATTACGAACCCCCAGCCCGATCAGGTCATGGGAAGGTGGTGGTTGTATGCTAGCTGGAGGTGGGACAACAACAAAACAGTCATCTAGTAGCAATTTCTGTGGATCTTTAAGTTAGAGCTGGATTCCGATCTTGCATTTAGGTAAGCTGGCTCTTTTTGTGCTCTTGACTACCGAAGAGAGTCCAGCTCCCTCCATCAGCAGATTTATTGTGCTCACTACCTTAGAGCCGTGTTATCGAAAAGATCCGAAATGGCATCCCTTTTGACGCCAAATCATTTTAACTTGACTATGTTAGGCCTCTTCTAATTTATTCCTATTTGGAGAGGTACGCACCACCTGAAGCTTAAAACCTTGGCACCGGGCCTGGTACAACTCTGGCAGTAGAAATATTATCAGTATGCAGAAGGTCTCAGAGATCGATGGTGTAAGTAGCATGAGCAGACATTCATGTCACCAGTGCGGAGGTCAAATTAAGACGTTGGAGGAAGCTAAAAAGGTTTACTTAAGTAATTAACATGCAATTAGTGTTCCCGGTTCCCAGCTCAGAAGGAGACTCATTCAAACTTTCATCAAAAGTCCCCGAGTAGATCATTGGTCTCACTTCAGTAACGCACCTTGTCCATGGATGTCATTCCTGGTACAAAAAGAGCGCTCAAAATAGGACCGAGGCATCTTTGCGAAACCCATCATTTTTAAGAGCAGCCAGGTGGAAATCCCAGGCATATCAACTCTTGTAAATGTCAGTTGAAGTATTTGCCTCTTCTACGCCTCAAAGGCTATGTAATGACTGCTTTTTAAAGAGGGAGGGAGGTGTCACAGTGGCAAAAGGTTTCCTGATTTTGGCAGTGGCGTTTTCAAAATTGTATAACAATGCTAGAGGGCTGGCATTGTAGGCAACGTGAAGAGGACCCCGGGTCACTGCGTAAGAATAGAATGGCAGGAGACTAAATAGACTACACCTCCATAAACTATCAATTGCCACTCGTAAGTTGGGCCTCCCATATCACGTCGCAGGTGAGGTCGCCCATGATCTAGCAGAGGGATAGAACTGTGCATAGTTTAAAACATTTTTTAATCTCCTAATTTTGCTCCACCACAGTCATGTTTAGATGGTGGATGGGTTCAGAATACAGCCTTTCGATGCTGCTCTAGGATTGGGTATACTAAATCTACCTCACCTAAGTCTAGATTTCAGCACTGCGATGCTGACCCGGGGACGTAGAGGACTGGTAGCTACTGTCATTGCCCAGAGGCCGTATCGCCCAGCAGAAGTACAATCACGGAGGCTTAAGTACCCGTAAAACTAGCCAAAGCATTGCATAACTCATCTCTCTTTTTGAGCTTCGTCTCCTGAAGTGCCCTTAGTTAGCCTCCCACATCGACTATCATAACGTTGTCGATGCCGTAGAGAAAACACCCACGAACTAATTGCTTCTCTCATCCAACTTGCGTGTAATATAGAAGACACTTGAATGCAGTGTTACTGATTCCCCCTGACAGTTGTACTGGCTCTGGAGTTTTAACCTGTCTGTGAACTGTCTTGATGGAGGGGAATATTGCAGGCCATCGCAAGAATGCTGGCAGCGTTGTTTAATAAAAGACAGGTTTAAAATGCTTTTTTGAGGGGGAGGGGTTTCGCGTCCATTCATCCTTGCCATTTTGCTCTCACTTTAGTGCTGCTCAGCCATATCAACATATGGGTTTCATCCAGGTTGCAGAGAGGCGGAGAGTTATCACCTGTTTCGTTCCATTGAAGCCTAACAAAGTCCACCCTGGCTTCCTTATTAGCCATCAACATGGGTGGGACTGCAAAGCCGACCGCACCCACCAGCCGCCTAGCTTCAAACAACAATTTGCATAGGGGTGACGTTTTAGTTGGACTTATAGGTACACCAATTCTCTCGAGCCTGCGCGGAGCCATGGCACGTGAGGTCGCTGTCACGTGAACATGCGAAGTTTAACCAAATGAAATAGCCAATCATCTCTCGAGCCTGGCCGCATGGTGATTGGTCAGTTTGGGTGTTTAAGTGTGCATGCATGCGGGGCAGTGCAGGGCAGGTCTGTGAGGGACTAGATGCCAACTCCTGTAAATGTCAAGTATTCTTCTGCTAAGAGGGAAAAATTTGCGACCAAAACACCCGGAATCACCTACTAGTCCCACTGCTTCTCCTTCGAGAGTGAGGTTTGTTCCTTTTGCATATTTAAGGTGAAAATGTTCTTAAATCACGTGGAGGTACTTTTAAAGGTGGTTTTAGTAAGATTTACAAAAACGCATGAATTAGAAGTTTCTATTTTTCATATTTTTGAATCTTCAGAGCTTTATGGGAAGGAAACTATTTGCTTGTTTGCGTGTAAGTGGGTTTTTAAAACAAGAGCTAGATGAGAACATCGCTGCCTGATTATCCTTAGCTTGTTTCTGTTAGAATTCTTAAGGTCATTTGGTCTTTTGAAAAGGCATTACCATTGCATTGATTTCCTGTCACAGGAGAAGGAGATCCTCTGTCCTCCCCAGTCCTACTACGTTCTTCAAGGGCAGTAGGGTAATTGGTTGGGATGTGGGATCTAAAGGCAGCAAGGTCTCAGTCACCCTCGGTAGGTATCCCTACTATTTATTCAAAAAGGTTGCTATTTGAGACGCCAAAAAAGGTTCTGGACTGTAGATATAACAATAATTGTATCGAATTGGTGGGCGATTAGGGCCTTCCTCCACGGAAGTCGGAGTAATTTGGTTTCCATCCACTTTTTTACTATGAATTTGCCCGCTTGATTAGCGCTCATCGAATTGCCCACCTTAGTTGACCACTGAACCCCCGTCATTGATGCACATCTGCAAACCTTCCACATAGGTAAAAGAAGAAAACGGCCTCTGAAATGCTTTAGACGGAATTTTTAAGTCAGTTCACCTAAACGGAATTCACGGGTTCTTTCAGTAATACTTCAAAAAAACCACGATATCCATAAAGTTCTAATGAACACTAGCTATTCCCATATTTTTCATTTATCCTAGCCTTTTAGCCATGTTAACACTTTCTCGAGATGGCGAAAGCATTCCTTTGCATTGAGGCTTGTGTCGCGATGTGGCTGTCGTCGAAATATTCCTCACTCCAAGTAGTTGCTTTAGTCTTCAAGAGTGAGATAAGGTCATTGCACCGTATATTTGACATACTTAAATCACTTTCCTACCATAATTTGCAGACCTCTCCACCTTTACGGTTCTCTTAGACGGGATCCCTGTCCGAGACGCACAGGTAAGTTGAAATAAAAATGAGGTAGCCATAAAGGTTCGTGCGAGTTCTGTTAGGGGGTGAGTGCAGAAGGCACCTTACAATATTTTACCTGCAGACGATCACCGTTACAGTACACCATCCTTCCACAACGGTTGTTAAGGCATTTAAGGTTGAGGATTTTACTCTTATGCAACGTATTATCTCAGTTTCTGGCCCACTTCTATTACGTATGTCTTTGGGATGTGATTGTCCAATGCTATTGCCAAGAAGAGGTGATAATTATCAACTATGGGGTATTCCGGTAATGCGGAGGATAAGGTGAGGCAGTATCTCCTGTAGCAGTCCATTTGATCTCATCCCTTCTCATACCATCCTAGGCCACTCTAAGGTGTAAAGGCTCTCCCTAACTGGCTAGCCTCGACTGTTCGTGAAGAATAAGAGAACGAAGGGGAGGAGTGGGTTTCCTCGCACGCCCCCCTCCGGTTGCATGGAGCC
>NW_020170459.1:117631-127216 GCF_000524195.1 Echinococcus granulosus | reverse complement strand
TTTGAAACGAAGAGGAAGTAGTAGCGGATGCAATATAGGTCGAGACATTTAAACGGGCCCTCTGGCCACAAGTTTCACTGATTTATTGCATAGAGCTGTGGCTGAAACCGTACGAACCTTCTTGGCCACCAGGACCATTCCCTAGTTTTCAGATCGATTTACCGTCTTTTTCCTCCTACTTAGTATCGTTTCTTGAAGCCTCAATGTGGAGAGAAACAGGGCCTTCTACGGATCAGTTTTGCAGCAACCCTTGAACCTCACTCTCACCCTCGTGTTTTTGAATTGAAAGCCGCCATCCATTCAGATTTTCGTTTGGATACCGAAATTCTCCTTTCAGAAGCGACCACCCCCTTGAAGTTGGTGAACCTCACTAACCTCGGTCTCTCCTTTGATAACTGGGTCCTCTCTACATCCGCACTTCTGTAAATTCTTTCATCCACAGTCTCTAATCCTTTACTACTTTTCTTCAGCAGAGAATCCATCTATGTCATTGCAAGTTGAGGTGTGTATCTGGGGTTACTAAACGTGGAATATTCGTGGGGTTGTTATAGCACTAGCTGGAGTGAAGCAATAAACTTGATTAGGGGGTTGTCGGTGCGTCTGTCAATTGTTGCGGCTCTGCGCAGCCAACGCAATGGGAATCAGGTATACTGATGCCGCAAGAAGTTGATGTGACGAATGCCTGATATCAACAGCGATGATGTATCCCGCGGGTTTCGATGGGATTTTACTCATCGTATCCTCTGTTCGACGAGCTGCAATAGAAGGGGTAGGAGTGAGGGGTCGATGCAGCTCTGTAGGGGGTGCATTTTTTAAGAACGCCTTCCCAAAAGTCAAATCCACTCAACTGAATTGATGACCGTGAAGGTATTCATAAGGAGTTTTTCGTTGGATCTCCCTGTATATTATTCTCCGGCTGCTTGTCTGAATCATTATTGGAGGGGTGAATCTCCTGGGCTGTAATAAAGCTTTAGGGATTGTAAATGACTATGATAATAACATATACGAGAGAAAAACCCACTATCAAACCTAGTAAATGTTATTATCCTCATGAAAGGGACTTCCCTCACCTATTATAGTCTTTCAAACAATCAATCTGGTTACAACATGGTTTTGTGCAACCAGTTATCCATCTCAAACCGAGACAAACGCATTTCATATCATGTGTGATTCCAGATGGGGTAAAAACACCGATATGGTGGTGAACAGACATGCTTGAAACGCGTGCCACCGAAAGTAAAAAAGATGACAAATCGGCTGTTCGAGTAGATTGCGGATAACCAATCATCTCGAATACAGTTGGTGCTGCGCTACTTAAATGCAGTCAGTAGGCGGCTGGGAGTTTGCATGCCAAGTTGTGTCAAGGCTGAATCAATTCAGGGGAGCAGTCTAGTACTTAGTCGAGGTAGACTTAAGTGAGTTTCGTGCAATTCCTTATTAAGTAATTGTCATTTAGAACTATTTACTTAGTATGATTTTGACCAACCACGTAAGGAGGCAACGTTGACACTAATAAGAGGGTGTGGCTCGCAAAGCGATCGTAAATCAGCTACCAGGGGATGAAAAAATAAGCTAATTAAGAGAACTGCATCTTCAAAGCAATCCCCAAGCTGTGAGCTCGATTGGGGTATAAGAGGAATTATGCTCTCTTAGTGACAGCGACTACTGCAAGTACTCGCAAGAGTTTTATTGTGTGCGCACACCCGAATGCCAATTGGTTTCACAGAAGCGATTAATAGAGGAGGCGAAGTGGGAGATTTAATAAGACAACCCATAAAAGGCGTCTTTTGCAAAGATGGGCGACACCAAATGCTTTGGCACTTGCCAGAAGCATTTATCCTCAACAGAAATCGTAAAACTTGGAATGTTTTTCAGTAAACGACACCAACTGAAAGAGAAAAATAGCTAAATTCATAAAGTGCTATGAAATTTGTCTCATTTTTTGCGTAAATGACCAATTACTAGCTTTCTAATAATAAAAGTCGAACATTTGTCTCAGAGTATCCAGAAAACCCCTCAAAATTACTGGAGCCAGTTCTTCTATTCTCACGGCACCTGATTGCTGACAGCTGTTAAGAAGAGATCTAGAGTGAGGAAAAGATGGGATAAAACCACGAAGTGGGGGCCCTTGGAGTGCAATTTAGAAGAGCCGACTTTCAAATCCGATTTCAGTTAGCAGTTTGAGTCTCAAAAGGGCTTATCCGACCATTCTTGTCTAGTTGGTTGAAGTGAACACCCACCAATAGTAGCTGACCTAATGAATACCTCGGATAGTTACAGTCAGAATTGCAACCACCAAATGGACAATTGGACTTTGAAGTAAGCGCTCAATTTTGGACTGCGTTCGATTCCTAAATCCAAGAAATTTATTTTACTGAAGGGGACTCACAGGTAAGTGGTGATATGGCTCATTTTCACACCTCTTTTGTAAAGGGTGTAATTGTAGCACCCCGAGTCTTCCAAAAGGAACTGGGGCTACCGGCAAGGTCTGGAGGCCAGGTACCCTGGCGGAGCCCCCAAGTGGCCCGTTATTATAACCAAGTGTTATAAAAACAATCAACGCATTACATAGCCCCCTTCTATTTTGAGTGTCATCCCCGCTGCCTTCTTTGGTCAGACTCAGGCGTCAGCCATCACAATGGAAAACGCCCACGAGCCATCTGCCCCGGTCATCGAATTTGCGTACAACTGAAAAGATATCTGACTGCGACGTCACTGACCTTTCTTGGCAATCCCACTGGTTGTGGAGTTTTGTCTTGTTAGGGAACTGGACGCGGGGTTGGAAATGTGCCGCCCATGTCCATGTCCATCTTCAGTCATAAGAATACCAGCATGAAAGCTGTTGTTTAAAAAAAAATAGGGTTCAAAATAGCTTCGTAGGGGTTGGATTCCTCTTCTATTCCTCCTTACCACTTTGTTTTCACTTCAATGCTGCCCGGTCATATTAGTCTACCTGGGTTCTATCCAGAGAGTAGGAAGGTGGAGGAGAGATTGGGTCTCAGCTTAATTGATATCTTCATACAGGTACCGTCGACAGCTCCCTTACCAACTCTTCCAGATGGTTTACGGCCACGGCTAGTGTCGCTTCAGTTGTGAATAGCACTCCTATAGAATACGAGAGTGGAGCAGTTGCCAAAGGTATGCGTCATTTTTGGACCATCTTTTGAGGGTTGTCACATATTCCCCTCTATCCGCAGCATTGGATCCGCCTCCATCAGGTTAAGGTTCAGCATTCAACAATGGAAATCGGAACGGTTGTCCTTTATGACCTGTTTCGTTTACCTCTGCCAACATTGTAACGCCCTGAGACTTCCAGAAAGGATTGGAACTAATGGCAAGACCTGGATACCAGGCCGCCCGGTGAAGGCACCATGACGGATGCGCTAATTGGCACGATACCAACACCGAGAGCTAAACAAACAATTAACGTGTTACAGTAATCAAGGCTTGAGGTGAAAGCCTCTTGTCTTATGTCCTCTTGTTTAATTTATACAATGGAATCCATCCAACTTTACCTTACCGATTTGTTTTATATTGTGAACCTAATTTGAGGTGGATCCACTTTCACTGCAGGTGCTTCAACACCACCGACATTGTCAGTAGCACAATACGACGTCGTGATCATAGTTTAAAGCTTCCAACCTGATCCAACTCTAGGAATAACTTTTTACATCGAAGCGAGACCTTTCAAATGATCGGATCGAAGTATTGTGTCACGGCAATACCCAGTCAAGTATTTCAGTGGCAATCCAGGCTTTCCGCACTTTGCAGTTTGCTTTCAGGCGGTAATTCTTATTTGGAGGCTCCTTTCACTAGAATGCTAATCACAGATCAAAACGGAACAGTGATGATGAATGTCGAGTTTTGCTTCAGCTTGAATAAATCGAAGATATCATACAGAATAACTTGGTGAATGGCGCGATAGAATAATGCGCTACTCAGCCGAGAGCGTGTCAGGGAGGGATCCGTCCACGTAGGGAGATGATTAAACCGCAGGAAATGACTAATTCTTCCTATAAATATTTAGTTTTGGACTGCTGATCATTCGGTCTGGACACCTGCGATCGGCGAATATGATCCATTCTGACACTCACTGATTGGACTTTTGTGGCGGAGTCTGGAAACACATAGGAGTTGAGGTGGCTGGAATAACCGCCTAAATCTAAGCTCTGTTCTGTAGAACTCCATCACTGTGATAGTAGACATGGGACACTTTGCTTGGAGGGGGGAGGTGTTGGATAACGTCAACTTGACTATGAAAAGGGAAATTGACTTCCCTCGAATAATATGGACTTCCAGACTAGGCAGAACCAGTGAGCTTTCAAAGGCGAGTTTGTGGAAGAAAAGGACACATTTCATGGTGAAAGCTGCATTTAGCTTTCCACATAGGCCTGAGATTTAACTGATACAAAGAAGACTTCGATGGCGAAGAGATTTGTCAACAGGAACGAACTGCCACAGAACAGCCTGCTGCGAGTCCAAAGCGGAAAGCTGCCCCGCAACTCAACAGGAGATACCTGCCCAAACTTGTAAAAGTTTGCAGACGACCGCATCGCACTCGACACTCCCGCAGAAATGAGTTGCACAACAGTTTAGGTGTTGTTAAGCCGTCCAAGGCCAGGCGTTCCAAGAGGCTGGCCAAGTGTCGACAGGAATTTCTGCTGTGGTAGTGGACCACCAGCCCTTGCGCACGCACCTAGTCACCCAAAGTAGTGGCGTCTTGACGAGACTAACCACCAGTACTCGTAATGGAAGCAGTACGCCACGGTATCATGGCCTTTTCGCCATGTGCCCGAGAGGCCAGAACCTCCGGCCTAGATTGAACGACCCCCACGACAGCCGTGAAGGCACAACCCCATTAAGGCACAAGAGTGACAGCACAATTGCGAGAAGAATTATCAACATTGAAGTGTGATTTGGAACTGAATTAAACATCTCTCGACTTCGGCGGATGGACACTTTTCTCCATCATGACCATCCACCAGAGAACGGGTAGACCAAGGAATCGCTGTTAATCCAGCAGTCCTCACTAAATCTGGACGAATCCGAGAGGAGCAGGACCCAGAGAAAGGCATCAAAAAGTCCCAAGCAGATGGTGCTGGAGAATCAAAATTATTAGTAGTATAAAGACCACGCAAAAGGGGAGGAAAAGAATAGACACTCATTGGCGAAGCACACAGGAGGGCAGTTCATCAAGAGGAGTCAAAGGGGCTTTGACAGGAAAATAGGGAAGCCGTCACAAACACATCCTTAAACCAAGACTAAAGTGGATAAGGCCAGGTTAAACCGCATGATACAATGACACTGGTGATAAATTAGTGACAACACACGAAGGCAGAGAAAAGAAAAACATGGGCGGAATGAGAAGAGGTCAAGCCAGATCAGGTCAGAGGAACAGCAACAAGACAAGAGAAGAAGCGATGAAGCAGGAGAAGTGTGGGAAGTAGGAGTATCCCAGAGACTAAGCATATCACACAGTGGCAGTGGGAGTAGTATTACTGCTCATCGTCCAGATTTGCCTTCACCTTACTGAAGTCGAATTTCTCACTCATGATCCGCTCGTAGATGTCGAGAACGTCATCGCAGGTGGTCTCAAAGTGCGTAGTAGCGTCATAGCTCGAAGAGACGAAAATCTAAAAGGATTGAGCGAACTGGTATGCAAAATACCGTCCTTTTTTGTTACACATTCGAGCATTTAAACCTCATGTAAAGCGGTACGGTTTTGCAAGAGCCTACCGTTACCCACACCAAAATTTCCATTCGATGTAAGACGCTGCGCTCAAATAAGCATTTAATGGCAAACCATGTGAAATCTTCTCTCTTGTTTTAGTTCATCTATAGTGCCTATTTGGGATGGTCATGCATTGCTCTTACTGTGCGGCCACAGGCATACTTTTTTGAATTCGCTGTTATAACGGACAGTACAAACAATCCAAAATAGCCGCGGCGTTTGACACAAAGGTTCTGCCCCGAAATGGAAAGTACTTATCCGCTGTAGGAACCAAAGACTACTGAGGTGCACAATCCTAACCCACCGACGTAGTCGATTGAGCTTTTACGTCATGCGCATGTGCACACACAAAACTTAATATAATGCATGCCGGCTTTGGAGCTTTCATGCTACACGCTTGCAGCAACCTGCAGACACACCACAAACACTTTGCAAATGATGTCAAATCCTCTCCAGGATGAGCATTTGTCGTGATAGTTCTTACAAAGTGCTTTAAAGCTGCTCGACTAGACTGGCAGGTCCTAAGACAGTGGAGCCCTATACATCAACGACACAACTCGGATGAGCCACTTTTTCTCCAGGCGCTGATTACTGACACCTGTATAGAAGTGAATCAAGCACTCCCCTGAGAA
The DNA here is from genome assembly GCF_000524195.1 of Echinococcus granulosus. Taxonomy (NCBI): domain Eukaryota; kingdom Metazoa; phylum Platyhelminthes; class Cestoda; order Cyclophyllidea; family Taeniidae; genus Echinococcus; species Echinococcus granulosus. Next base: position 120,853 of record NW_020170459.1, on the reverse strand, counting down.
CACACAAGAAAACCAAGTATAAGTAAACAAAGCTGAACAAAAAACTGCTCAATTTACTTATGCGAACGCAAAGCTACGTTTTCAAATAAGGGAGAAGGTAATCCCCATGATGCACCGCTCCAAAAGTAGTTCACGAAAAAAGACGAACGTAGGCCTTGAAAGGCGTTTGCAATTGCCTCTGAAACACTACTTAGTAGTACATTCCGAAGGCATGAAATAATGCCGTTTTTCCGGTACAGGTGAGGCTTCTTCAACCCAAGCAATATCAAAATTTGATGGTAAACTTGATGAGCAAAGCGAAATGAGGTGGAGTATTTTCCATCGGAAATGCCACCCCTCACATTTTACTTCAGGAGATTAGAGCTTTAAGCTCCTTGATAATACAAAGGTAAACTTTGGTGGAATATTTTCTAAAAAAAGGTACAATATTTCTTCCCTTTGCAACATCGACATCGGAGTTTTTATCATTCGCACATTAAGGACAGGATGCAATAAAAACAGACACCTCACGCTACAAACAAATGAAATCGGAATCCAGTAATAAAACAATAATTCAAATCCGAACAATAAAAGAAATTGACGGAAGTTAACACAGATTCCATATCGTCAGAACCGACTACAACACACGTTTTGGTTTGCTTGCAGTTCAGTTGGGTTGTCTCTCACGAGAGAGAAGAACCCGAACCAGACTACGCAGGATATGAATAATGCGTGAGATTGGAGAAGACTTACGTTATTCGCCTTGCCGTCGTTAATGGGCTCGTAGAGGTTGGAGACAGAGACGAAACAGTCCATCATGTGACCTAGGAGACGAATACCGGGGACCAACTCACGCTCCGGCTGTTGGGTCTCCACAGTGGTAGCAACGAGGGCGATGAAGAAGGGCTTTGCTGCCACGTTGTGGTCGTGCGACACGCAGGAGATGTAGATGTCTAGCACAACCGAAGGGAAAACAAACAAGCAATCAAGTGCCCCAAAATAAGGCGACTTTAAGGAGAATGGTTTGGTAACTGGTACCGTACTCATTCAAGTGACTTAAAAGAAGTAGAGACAAGGATGGCGAGCCCAACACATACAAAACGCGGCTGAGGCAGTTTAACAGGTCACTCCATCAATAAATGCAAATAGCAGCTTGGAAATGCCCTTAACTAACCAAGTTTCATGCTTCAGGTCATTTTTTAAACAAGTACAGCTAAATTACTTCAACAAGGAGAGATGTGAATATTCGACTGCTGAATAATAAGTGGATGGCGTTTCAAGAATCTAGAATGCTAATTTCACAAAGGCAATTCGGAAGCAGCACCAAGGGAGTGGCCTATCAAAGCAATGTAAGGCTCCGTAGACGTCTACAGAGAGAAAAAACTTAATTTGCATAAGATTCCACGCTAGGATCATTGTGCCCCTCCGATTCAATCAACGCAGTCGTACAAAAGGGCACTTCATTGGTAAGTCATACAGGCTGTATAAATAAGCCAAGGTAAACGCCTTTTAAATTAACATAGAATTCAGACCGCCTAATGTTTTAAAGTGACAGAAAGATGCAAAACTGCTGCAGTGTGATCGAATGTACCCATTGGGCGGAAAACAGGACAGCTTTGAAACAACCTGCATTGAGAATGGTGATTATGCATTTACCTAGGCAAGTTAAGGAGCTACACACTCAACAAGCCAAAATAAACCTCAACCTATGCAATTCTACTGGTCATTTCACCAGAGTAACGATTTACAAACAATATTCATCCCCAACCAATAGAGTAATAAATGACCGCTAGTAGAAGGAGAATCGAAGCCGTTCCATAACCTCCAAATGCCCATTTGGTAAAAGAAGCAAATTCCGATTGATAGAGCAACAATTATCTAAAGAACGCAAAAAATTTTAGTAGAGGATAGTTGTGTTTTTAGCAAACTCACAAAGGCCTAATCTACGCACGCTCACAGATCACCCCATCGGTGCGCGTTGGAATGCCAGTTTACAAACGACTCCAAAAGGTCAAAAACTGATAAAGCATTTGGGGGGTGCATGTAAAGACGTAGGCAAGATAGATAATCAATAATGCACCGCCGGTTCCACACAAGCTTGTTCCGTGGCTAGTTCCAACGCCTAAGGTAGGACTCTAACAAAGCAGTCAAGGAAATAAAAGTTCAGCGACGGCTTTTTACGAAGGATAGTGTACTTTGGTGAGATTCGATGAGATCTGAGTCAAACAAATTCATAAAACTACCATAAATTCTGCTTAATGCATGCTGTTTTGCGTAGGCTGCATACCATTTTAATCAGCAAAACCGGTTTGGGAAATAATTTTATATAATTTTAAAGAATAAAAATGTTAGTTTCGTGCACTCTTTGCTTCTAAAAGATGGGACGAAGGGTTTTTTTTTCTAAAAAACGAATATGTAAGAGAATGAGCATAGGAATGTCTTCGCACACAGTAAGGTCGCATTAAGGAATAGCTCCACTGTCAATACTTGGCACCAGTGCAAAGAAGTTTATTTACCCATTAAATGCACAAAAGAGGAAAAGCATCAGAAAAATTTCTAAATGACCCAGACCTTTAAACTAGAACGACAATCTTATTAAACGTGACAAAGTCGCAATTTAAAATTGTTTTGAAGAGGGGGATGAGATATGAAATCCAAACGGCACTACATTTATTTAAAAAATTAGGCCTTATCGTATCTAAATACGTAGGACGAAATCGCATTAAAACACACAAAACTGACATTTTTTTTTTCAGTTGAACGACCAACCACGGGTTTAAAACTACAGGACTGCCTGGTAAGGCCAGTGAATAACTGACACGTAAGCAAACATCAAACAGTGCTATGTGGTCTGTAAACATAAAACTCACGAGCCCGATTTCGCAAAGGGTAAAAATGCAACTCACCATGCTTTCGACCAACTTGGTTCTGGGGAATAATAATCTGGCACGAAGTACTGCCATTTGTGCCATCGATAGGATGATCCAGAATGCAGATGGCACGCACAACCTGTAACGTGAACATAGAAGAGGATCGAATGAATAGATAGTGCGAAAAATTGGGAGAAAAAATATAGGGGTAACTACGCTTCTAGTTTAGCAACATATGATTTAAAAAGACTTAATGATTGTATGAAAAAAAAAAGGTTTTTAATGCAAAGACTAAAACAATACTACGGGAGTCATCAGAAATAACAGAAGACATAAAACGCATTCCTCTTGAGAGTCATTCGAGTCAAGATTG
>NW_020170459.1:111293-117531 GCF_000524195.1 Echinococcus granulosus | reverse complement strand
AAACCCTAGGAGATCGATGCCTGTCAGAAGAATAAAATACACAAAGCTTGAGACAAGTGGAAACACATTTACGGATTTACCGTTACAGGCGGGATAGGAAACAAAATAAAAGGCCCACAATACGACGAGGATAATAATGAAGGCCGCAAATTACCTTCCCAACCTGCCGAACAAGATCAGGTGCATAGCTGGGGTCGCAGATAACCTTGGAACATTTGGCCACCTCACCCTCCGATTTCACACCAACAACCTTGCCGTTCTCCATGACAAACCCTTCAAAGGGCTTGTTTAACATGTAGGTGCCCCCATAAACTGCAGAAAGACGCGCGAAACCTTGAGGCAGTTCGCCCAGCCCATAGAGGGGGTAGAGGTAGGGAGAGGAACCATAGCGACTCAGTGAGTCACTGTAGAGCTTCATTCGCCTAATTGCGTCCAGAGCACACAAATTGCGCTTGTAATCATCATTGCGATAGAGGCAAATAGCGTGACCGACGAAATCCTTTGATGATAGAAAGCAAAAAATTGAATATTATAGAAAATGGGTGTTTTTATAACTAATTAATGCAACATACGTAAGTCGTGAAAACTGCCTCTACTATCTCGGCAAATGCGATACCATAAGAATCTTTACGTCGGAGTAATACAATAAGAGGCATACCAGGAACACACCTGAGTGTTGTTATCAACCCCAAACTTGTCGAATACGGCCTGCATCGTGCATTTATTCAAGGGCAGTTCTCCCCAAGTATCAGGCTTGTTTTCATCAACACCATCCGTGAATATGAGTAGTTTCCTGAAGCGGCGCTTTTCAAACATACCCATGAGATCTAAACGATGAAACTAGACAGTTTTAAGTACCTGAGGAAAGCGCCTCGCGCTCATTACTAGGAACTTTGCAGATTCGTCCGGAATCAACGGTACCCTTGTATACATAACTACCTCCAACAGATTTGAACTCGAGGTAACGTGTCACACCCGTATGGAGAAGAAGCTTCACGAGTTTCCCATCGGCCATGAGGAACTTTGGGATAAGATCAACATTCCAATCTCGCAGACGCTTGTAGACCTGTTCACCAGGACACGTTTTATTGAAGCGCTTGAAGAGTTCATCGAGCGGAGTAATGGAAGTACTTTCACCACCGTAATAACTGTTCCTATCCATATGAAGAACCTTTTTGCCAGCAACGGACATAAGTCCACTCAGAATGCATTCCTAAAAGAAGAAGATGGGGATGTTAGAAGAGAATGAAGTAAAACCAATACCTTTAGTCCAGTACCCAAAATAACGATATCGTAATCTTCGTCCATTTTCCTTCGAGTAGCCGCCGAAGTGACACAGTACGTTTAAAGCGATGTGTAAAGTACACATTTGCATCCTTTCAATTATAAAACTTTGCATCCATTGAAATTTTTGGATGAACGAGAAAGGTTACAAATCTATAATTAAACGCACTTCAAAAATGGCAGTAAATAACATAGAGGCAGTGGATATAACTAAGTCTTGTTCGATGGCTACATAGTTTTCCAGAGAAAAACCACTTACGAGAATTGTGATTACCAAATGAACTGCGGCAGGTACATATCCCTTTAATAGGAAACAGTTAAACATTTTTCCACGTTTTCTGCTGTATGATTGCATATCTAATGTGAAAGAAATAACTCGGTAATTGCTGTCAGCATGACTGCGTACCGAATAGTTTGAACTCCCTTACCTCCTGATTTCTGAACATCTTGAACACTTCCCTGCACTACCATTGATTTCGCAGTAGTTGCTATAATGTGAAGAGACTTTGGAAATGTTTTGATTCTCATTTTAAGGTAAAGGCATTCGCCAAGGTGTAAATGGGCAGGAATAGTGCCGCTCCGTTGAGGGCAGGTGTAGCGACACCAGTAGGATGATGCACAAGTTGTCATGTGTTATCGCAATTGAAGCGGCCAACAGCAACCTAGTCAGCAGTAACAGAATTGGAAAAGGGGACAAGAAGTACACAAGAATTGGTGTCAGTTATCTTTAACTTGGAAGATATGCGAAAAAGTATTAGCTTACAGAAGCGCCGATATCGGCTCTCCCCCCGATCACTTTTGCTTCAGCCTGCCTCGAGGCAGAATTGGAGATGGGTCAATAATAATAGTAGTCGATCTAATTCAAATTTTCGAATACTTAGTCCCCTTTAAGGTGTGCTGCCAATACAGAAAGGTTGGAGGTCATAGACACGGACAAGAGTCCATGCCAACAAGACGGCATCACGACCCATGGTGACTAGAGTACCGGCTTAGCTAAAGCAAATGGTGCTGTTACACAGCTCCCCACTCCTGTTTAGCTCCGGCCATCTACAATGGTCAACAAAACCTAGTCGATGCTTTAAAAACCACCCACAATCTAGGGACAAAAAACCTTGTGCGGATCAAGACTTATTATCCTCCATGAATTGCTAATTGCCCAAAACTGAGAACATTTTAAAAGCAACATTTTCCTAAACACTACCAGCAGCACCGCTTTAGAGGGAGGCGATCCACATTCAATGAAGTGGAGCCCAGCAAAAAGAAAACTGGTACGCCTTCTGCCCATAACAATGGGTAGGTCACGAGGACAGTGTATGAGTCGTCTGGGAGTCCACAAGGAGAATAAAACGGTGCAAATAATAACAATCACGCTGAGTGGGAACTGCGACATCTCGGAAGCGATTGCAGAAGGCTGAACGGCTATCAGTCTTTGCCCAATGCGCCGCAGTGACACCCTCCACTGACTTACAACCAGCCAAGTTTGAGACCACGAATAGCTCTAGGAGTACCTCTGGTCCTCAACCTTAGTGATGTCACAAGCCATCAAATATCGTGTCCAAGTAATACTCACATTCAGTGGGCCATGAAAGACACTTGACGAAGTCACACCACGAATTGACAACACTGGCAGATCCAACCGTTTGCATCCTGTCAATGGGTGAAATAGAAGCCGTAACACCGAAGTGTCAATCTGATTAAAACCAATGTCAAAGTTCCTGAAAAGGTGCCGAGTGTTTTGTCGAGTAGAGAAACTACTCGGGAGACTGCACAGCCCAGATGCAATCAGAGAAATTGACCAAGAAAGCAAAGACCCGATCAAATAAAATCGATCGTTGTGAAAAGATGAGTTGTTCAATAGAATGCGTGGTTCTGACATAAGACGGCTATAATGGTGACGCGGCGACTGAGGATGTTACCCGACTTGTGGGACATTGAATGCCTGCAGTCCCCCACACAGGAAAGAAGACACCGAAACGGGTTAATGGGAATTAATACATGCATATAAAATGGGAAATTTAAACATGACACGATTTATCTGACTACTTCATCCTTCATTCCCCTCACTGTACCACAGTGACGTCCTTCATCAACTCGCGGATGGCCATCGTGGCGTAAGCGGCCTTGGGCAACGTGAATTCGAGCACGAGAGCTCGATGCTTTTCTGGAACACAAAACGGGCAGCTATTTGAGACGATCATTACAGAAGAGGGTCATGAGGGGGAGGTGTGCATCATGCCTACCGATGTCATCGGCATCACCGGCAGCTGAAAAGGGAAAAAACGGGCAGCGGCATTAGAGTGGCTATCAAGATAATATGAGCAATAACATGCCTTCAAGCAGAAAGTGTCCAATTTAGCAGCAAAAGCGGTTGAGTGGAAAATGGTGAAAGCTGCACAAGAGGCTGTTTTTTGCAGCTTTTAAGAAGTGGACACATATCCCGGCCTGGTGGATAGACAAACTGCTTCAAAATGCAGCTCCCAGGGTAGAACACTTGAAAATCTACAGTCACATTCCAAGACGCGTTTTAACAGGAGGCGCTGAACATTCGCAATAACCAAAACAAGTAACATTAGGAGACCCAAAATTTGTCAGCTGACAAAGTTGGATCTCTCATTAATTAATTTCAAAAGTACCTTAAGAGAGGTTAAGTTGAGAAGTAAAAAGGAGCCAGAATGCAGTAAGAAGGCAGATTTTGCATTCCAGAGAGTCACATATTATTCCGTTCAATGGGGCAAAAGCGGTTCAAAACCCTACCTTCCTCCTTAGAAGGAGATGAAGCCCCATCCACAGAAGCCGATTCGGTGGTAGTCATTCTGGCGTAGTCGCTCTGCACCAGCGGTTTTTGTGAATCTGTGTACTCGCGGATTTCATAGTGGACATCCTCCGGTTTCACAACCAAGTGGCGGTACGATCCAGGCAGTGCGAAATCTCTACAAGAAGACACCACCGATTATTTTGAAGATAAAAATAGGAAATTTATAAAGAGACGTGATTCAAAAGTAAGCATACAACTTGGCTCAAGGTGAGAAGTGCGACTCACTTGACTTTGTGATTGAAATCGTCGATTTTCAGCGAGTCCTCGTGGAGGATCTCTGTATACCACTTCCCGCCTGTGAGAAAAGAGTGCGAAAACGGCGGTTAACATCGACAAAGGGTAGATGAGAGTGGAAAAGCCAGAAGTAACAGAAGCATTGCATTTCACCAACTGCGAAATTGAAGTAAAATGGGGTGATAGTTTTTTACGGGTGCCTAAAAGGACTGAATACCCTATGAAATGCTGTTGCAAAATGGAGCGAGTCATTCCACAGTCTACCCCGGAACCCATGCTTCCATTGTTCCGGCTCTTCTGCATGCTCGCAATCAAGCTACTTCCAGATCTGCATGTCTGGTAACCGCCACAAGGATGACTTGAACGCCACGGCATCTAATCACATGCAAGTATAAGTGGCAAAGCACTTCAACGAGTTAATTTTGCGTGCTATAGGGTATCTAAAAGCAACATTAAGTAATTTAAAGACTAAGTCGTTTTTGATTCGAAGATGGTGGTGGAAAAACACCTTATTTTAAATGCATATAGTGAAATGGATGGACCATTCCTAGCCCAGAAATTGGTATAAGGCAACACTCGAGTCACTAGTGTCACCAGTTTTCCTGTTCTACATGCAAGTAATAGAGCTGCTGCCAGAATTGTACGCACCGCAAGACCCTCAGAGACAATTCAGAGACCATATTGAGATTTACGTCATGTGGCTAAATGAAAGGTACTGCATGGTGTACTTAGCACCTCCTTGTTATGCCTGAAAGCAGAACAGCATTTTAATGTCTCATAAATGCATTTAAGCTAGTTCTCCACAGACAGAAAAAGGTGCGATTCAGGTTCAACGGAGCACTCCAGACGGAATAAGTTTCGGCACGGTAATCCGCCGAAACGGAAACACACAATAGCATAGTTGAGTGGACTTAACACCGAACAATTTTGGCTTTAACTGGATTAAATGAGAATGAAAAAGTACTCACTAGTCCTTGATTTTATTGTCAGCTGAGGCTAAGCTGATTCAACATGGAAAGAAATGGCAAAAATAGCTTGGACAGTTTAAGCACACAGAAAGCACTCTAAGGCAGCCACAAAGACATCCACAGATAGTAAGAATGAAGATGCCTACAAGTTGAAGGTATATGAAGTGATTATGCAGAGAAATTGGATCCCACACCAGTAGATTGAAGCTTTCTTTGTGCCATTTAGGCCACTTTCGCCCCTCTATACATTGACTTTATACCTACTTCCAGACTAGCATGTCCTCTACCTACTAAGAAAGCAAAAGGTAGGAGCCAAATCTCAAGTGGGGACAAAAAAGAATGCAGCACAAAAATTACTTACAATTAGTGTATTAGCGACATTTTACCTACACAGGTCTAAACACACATAAAAACGAAGTTCGACGCGGGCTTCAAATGATCGCGCTGGATGAAAGAAGAGTATGCGGCGTGATGAAACCCTCTTAAGACTGCCCAAAGGCTGCACCAGCGTGAATTTGTCCATAAACGACTAATCAAAGATGGCTGGGAGATAGTGCTTTCAACCCCCACACTGGCGTTCCAATAAAAAAACTTAACTATGCAGACGATAGCATCAGCGTACTCCAAGAGACATAAAAACGTTCAGTAGACCACAATTTTGTGGCCAGTGGAGACCATCCTAGTGCTGCCTTGAAGGGAACTGCATCGAAAGTGACTCAGGCGATTCAAGCAAATGGGATGCGTTCTACTGGGGTTTTGAAAAGTATACACAGAGTACGAGTGGAGATATTTACGTACGTACTGCGTAGCTCTACTTATGCAACCCATGCTACCAAATTCCCAGCTCCATTTCCATATTCCTATGTCTCACACAACCTTCAAGGGGAATAAGTCACTACTTGAGGCTTTGCTATTAACTTGAGTTATGGAGTGGTAC
>NW_020170459.1:26326-111193 GCF_000524195.1 Echinococcus granulosus | reverse complement strand
CTCGCCATCATTCCTTAAAGACAAGAAAATGGGTGTGATATGTATTTAAGGTGTAACAATGGACATGCGCACCACAATTAGCTGACAAAGTACCTAAGAATATCAAGTTTTCAAATATTTCGATCAACATCAAAACGACATCTCCTTAGGAAAATAGGTGGACTCATTCTCGAAAGAGGCGGATTTGCAATTTTATGAATCAAAATTCTTTGGAGTAAGAGACGTACCCTTTCAACACTATTTCGAGGAGGCACTCATAGCTTGTCCACTCGGAAAAAATCGACTCCGTATTAAAAATGCCACAAGTCGTAAAAACAAACAAGCTCTGAAAATGCATTAAAAATCCACACAAGCATTACGAGCAAACCACGATAAATAGATTTCTCCCTCACTTTCGTGCGACTGGATAAGACACAACAGACCGCATTTTAACAAATCAAAATGACAGTTCTGACACACGAAAAGTGCTCAAATGTTGACCCAACAATGCGAGCAAAGCACTTGGCATTGGACATCAACATTTTTTGCCACCAGATATTACGAAGTAGAGTTTGCTTTGAAAAGAAGTATTAAAGTTAAACAGGTTAAAAATCGCAAAAAATGCCCACAAGGTCTTCCGAAAATGCCCTCCGACGGTACGAATAAAGCGCCCAGCCCTGAGCGGATCGGAATACTTAACATGAAAAGACGATACAAACATGTGCGGCATCAGCGACCGACGGACAAAGCAAAGGCATCACCCTCCTCCCTCCCCCTTAACCTAAACAGCCACGTACTCTCGTTATCGGGAAAGGCGACATCATAGCCGGGCAGAGGTAGGACCACCTGATATATGAGAGGCCGCTCCCCACACTCTGTGACACGCGAGGGGGCTGCGGGGGTGACGGGGGTTTTGGGCATCCGTAACTCCGTCCCTCCTACTCCCACTCCCGCCGTCCCATCCACATCACATTCCTCACCCGCCGCCTCTGCGACAGGTACTGTCGCGGAGGACTGGTCGAAGGACTCGTCATAGCACATCTCGGAGGAGGAGTCTACTGAACGGAGGCCTGGTAAGAGAAAGGAAAGTATAATCTTCGGCATATGATAATTTAATACGAAATCGGAAATTGTACACAATTTCTCGCTTCAGTTTGTTAAAAACTAAATGTCTAATTCCAAGTTAATGAAACAGAAAGATAGTTGTTTTAGCTATGATTTACTCGGTCCACGAATTTTTGCCATCACATTTCTGCTAACAGTCCGCCAATCCTTCTATAGGCTCTAACCTCTTCAAAGAGAACTTGGGGTATTACAATAGTGATTAGAGTAAGTGAACGCGACTCGAACGAACAAGAATGTAATCTTGACTTCAATGGTGGGCTAATAAGTCTAGAGGTTACGAAGAGAAGGCGCCCACAATAGAGAACTCAAACGGCACAATATAAATGCCAATCCTGCTCCTTCTACGTTTACTTCAAGTGTATACCGCTCAGGTGGATTTGACACCACATTGAATGCCACTGAATCCAATGCTTCTGCTAAAGTTGTCCATTACTATGGACCCTGATCTGAGCCCAGGTCTTTTACGCAGATGGATCAGCTAAAAAGAAATTTCCAAAAATCTTAATTTCACTAAGCGTCAAGAGAGTACTTCGCTAACGTTTTCAGAATGCGTTGCATCTACCCATTCACCTATCAGGATTCATAAAAAAATAGTCGGAAGATTATCAAAACCCGAGACACATTATAACAGTGTCCAACTTCAGTTGACTTTTAAAGAAGGGAATTTCAGACGCAACAACGCAACCAAGTGGCAAGAGACTCAAACTCCCCATGAGACTTACAAAGTCGAACTAACTGACGGGAGATACAGTAGCTAGTTAAATTCGGGAGCCAGGACTAAATTCGGTGTATTTATATAACATGAGATAATGGTTAAGAGACAAATTTTGAGCGGATACGGGATTAAAAGTCTACCGAAAGAATTCGTGACAATATTTCGAGTTCCAGTGAAACAAAAACACCATACAGTAGCCTAAAAAATCACGAAGGTACTCCAAGTAACCGCAACTGACTAAATATAAAATTTGAACGGAAGGCAGGAAAACGTCTACCCAACGTGAGGTTGTTATATCACTTTGGGGTTTTCTGTGCCCTTCAAGAACCACACGGCAGTCAAGAGGATACTTAAACAACGCATTTCACACCGAAATGGTGGTAAGTACCTTTTGAGATCGACGGGCAGCTAGCGAAGTAGAGGTCGCCTACAAGAGCCTTGTCACCCTCATCAACACCTAGCTCCTGAATGCGACGACTTGCGATCTTGTTCCACACCAGGCTCTGGTAGCTATGCGCATACAGCTGGCGCAGATTCCGAGGCAGCTAGAAAAGGAGAAATACCTAGCATGAGCTCCTTTGTCGTAGATATCACCTCGTACAAAAGAATTTAGAGTAGATAAACTCAGAGGGATGCGTCTTACCAAATGACCTATTCTATAGTAATTTCAAATAGTTGATTCATGCACTTAAACAAAACCATCATTACCTCATTCTTAAGGTGATATAAGAAGCAATGAATGACTTAAACTCCCTGCAAGGCAAGGCTTACCGTGTTCGTTGCCAGGGTCACAGAGGACAACAGAATACCACAGCTCAAGCATTTTGTCATTAATCTTTACATCATCAAATCAACAGCCGCCACACAAAAAATGCAAGATGTAGTTGGTCTCGAAACGGGAACGTCCTTTACCTACTTGATCATTCTAAGCTCAACCAGTGTTTGTGATGATAAAATGCAGTCGGTTACCACAAGCAAGTAAAGAAAACGTGCCACGAACTTTATGACGCTGGGTTCAGATAAGGGAATCAAGGCATCACAGGTGTGACACTGGCAACGAACGTAGTAATGACTACAAAAGCGGTAACCTAGTATCTAACTTTGAGGAATCACGAGTCAAACAGGATGCGAGTGAGTGCGCAGGAACTTTTGAATGTGGTACCAAGTCTAAACAACCCGGAAGACTTGAGCACATTTTAATGAATCACATAAGTTCTGATGATTCACATAAAAAAGATGTTTAATCTGTTGAATAGGAGTCGGACGCACATTACATCCATTGTAGTTTTAAAATAATCGCCAAATCATTGACATTTACTTCAAGTTACAGCCCATCAAAGCTAGTTGATGAGAACAGAAATAGGTAATCATTGATGAAGATACGACAATCACCGGACTATGAATTGTGGGCCAAAATAAAACATAAAACGAACCGTTTGCAATGCAGCAAGTGTTTTTCCATGACGGGCGATGCCGAAAAGTAGGGTCTTCTCAAGGCACTGGGGCATGTCATCGCCACAAGCTTTAGCGTCCTGGGTCCTCAGGTAACGCTCCTTTATTTGTCGGACGACAGGCAGGTCTAAAAATATCATGCAGTTCAGTGAAAATCTAAAAAATTTATCAGCTAAAATATGGGGGATTTCTTCCCTACTCTCACCTGAGCTAGTCGGAGTAAGGATAAGGTCAATAGCCTTCTCCCAATTGCATCTTATTATTTCTCTAAAAGTAAGAAACAAGTGTTCATTGAAAGGGGGTATTAAAATTGGAAGATTCGAAATTAAAAAGTTGCCTACTTTCCAATATCGTATGTTCTTGCCTCAGCACAGTGGCCAAATCTTTGCAAGCCAAAGTAATTGATAAATCCATGCTTTTGCCAATCCTGAATTGCTTTGTGCAAGACACCATCCTCAGCGACAACGTCTCTAAGAAAATAGGGTTAATTGGTCAACACCTGGATAATGAAATTCGACAACAAAAATAAAATAATGACTTACCGAATCACTACGGAAAACCTGTTGCCATAGAGCTCGCCAAGCTTAATAGAATCCGCAGAGTAGGAGAAGTTCCCAAGTTTGATTCCGTTCAAACGTGGATTGAGCGTGGACAGACGTCGTGCTGAGATGCTAGATAAGTCACAAATTTCTAAGGCAAGATCTTACTTTTTAATAGAAACATTTTGAGTGGTGACAGCCCGCTTATCTTTTGTCCCAGCATAGTTAAAGGAGTTGGAATTAATTCTAATGCGTATGAATGAGAATCTTGATGTTACTTGAGCAGACGTCCAACTATGTGAAGTGCTTGCATAGTGTCTTTGCCCTCCTTATAAAGGACAAAATGACAAAATGGTGTTTTCTTTGGCGGATCATTTGACTTTGGGGTACGTTCCCATGCTTTCTTGCCTAAAATTTTGAAATTAGATGTTTGAATGAGAAGAACCTTTGACAAGGCTGCCACGAGTGACGAGTATGTACCGATTATTATCCACTTCCACCGTTTTGCTGACAAGAGATGGGTAATTGAGACGAATAGCCTTATGAAACATTTCGCGTTCATTTTTATCCTCAGAAGCCTAAATATCAGTAAGCATAACTTGAGGGAGTACCGGAAACGAGGCTTCAAACATGGTCTCACGGTCAATTTCTTTGAGTATTTCATCAATTTCTATAGGGATGATATAACTTGAAGATGGATCTGCAGCAGACTGCAGAAAATAAGACTAAACAAATTCTCACAGAAACATCACTGCTAGTGTTCTTTGGTACGAGAGATGACAGTCTGCATATTTTGCCAGAGAGGTCAACCTCCCGAACAAGAAAGTCCTCCCATCTGGCAACGTTGCCACTCAAATCTTACGACATACCTGCCCTTCATAGTACCCTGGAAACCAGCATTCTTCACGCACATAAACACCGTTATCCCTACATCCGTCTCCGAAAGAATGTTTTGGAGTGGATCGGGAATCTCATCAAGCTTTTTTCGTTTTGACAGTGGAGACGAAGCCCGCTCCTCAACAGTCGGCATTCTGTACAGCACGTGATTTCAAAACGTCAGAATACTTAGGAGTGCATATAAACGATTAATATAATTCGCTTATAAAGGTATAGAACCTAATGTCAAAGTTAGAATTGCTGTTTCGTAATTAAAGGCGTAAAGTAGCATTACAAGGTTAAGTATAATGGTAAATTATTTATTGCCGCTGATTGTGTTATTCCACTTTTCTTAATTTCCAGTACCATACCCTTAAAAAAATCAAATCTGTATTTTAACTGGTTTTTGTGTTTACGGCAGCACAAGAGGGGCATCCTGCTAACCTTCGGTACCCAATGAAACTTGATGAGAACTCTTATCCTCCGAGATGTTAACCTGATTTTACAAATCGCATTTAGGAGATTTAAATGAATATGAGTAAAGACAGTTACCTTAATGAAAGCTTACGACTCATCTGTCTGTAACTTAGTGTAAAGTATTCTGTTACGCAGGATTAACTCCCTGCGATGGGCATAATCAACCTTTACGTTGCTTTTGTATTCCGGCTGCTAGGTCAGCACCACACAACTTCAAAAAACATCTCGTACCACCCATCACCACACACTACCCAACAGCCAACATCACGATTTCCATTCTAACACTCAGCGGCGCCAAACCACCTCACTAATCGTCACCCACCACTCACAAGACTATAACCCAACAACCCCACTTTCTCCGATACAAAGAAATACAGTCAACGAATCTGATCGCCTCAACTCCCTTAATTTATCTACCGCCTTCCACACGTGATGAAAAACCCCAATGCGCAATGGGTAGGCTTCTACTTCTCAAATCAGAAAATCGCGGAAAGAATACCAACAAAGAGGAACTGTTTCAGCACAGTGACGCACACACCACAAAGTCAGGCCAGAGTAAAGGGGAGGCGATGAGGAGGAGGAAAGAAAGAAGGGCACTCGATCGGGTGGATCCCCGCCTCGTCCTATGCCTCTCTGCCGAGTCGAGTGAGCTAAAGTACATGAGGGTGAGATGGGAAATTGGTTGCAATGTGAGCAAATAAGTTCTCATTAATGGCACAAGACAAATTGTGATCACTTTATTAAAACACACTAGGTGTAACTCAGCCGATAGAGCTAAAACCTAGAAGGACAAGCAAATAAACCATTTTTGGGAACTGATAACGTATGAAAGGGTCCATAAATAATAATCCAAACTGGTCATTTTGTAGGAGAGAATCAGTCGGAGTAGCCTAAATCGCTCATCTTTGTAAGCTACGCCTTGACAAAGACGAGTCGGAAATTGCCAACCAACAGCAACTTAATCATCCAAAGAGTTAAAATGCACTAGAATGTGCAACAAAACAATTAGCACGGAGAAGTTGACAAAGCACCATTTTTTCCACCTCGAATACCGACGAAGCTGAGAAGGGGGCAAGAATAGCCAAGACCACCAACGCAGGGGGCCATAAATAGCAGCCGCTAGCCCATCGACTGCAAAGATTGGGAAAGAGTGAGGGGAGGTGCTACCCTTAGTATTAGCAACAAAGCGGGAGTCTTCGGCGCTCTTCGATCCGGTCTCCACGACAGGGGTATGAAGCTGCGCTCCTGTCACCCATGCCACCAAGCACCAAGCTCTTCTGCAAGAGCAATTGTTACTGCATCAACCGCCAGCAATGACCCTAATCCTAATGTCCGCATTATGACCAGATACAAACGACAAAAAATCACCCTAAAGGGAGAGGACTTCCTCACTCTAAAAGAGGCTGGCTATAATCCAAAAGCAGGCAAGTAGCTTTAAACTGAGCCGATAGCGTAAAGAGAACCTGACTCCAGGATAATTTAGCAGTTAGACGTTATTCATCAACTCAGGCTCTTCAGTTGCCGCAGGTTGTACCTTCGGCCATGCTTAAAGCCTTCTTTTACAGTAGTTTGGGCTATTACAACCCCAGAAAATAATGGAAACGATATAGGCTTACTTTACACAATGCAATGTATTAAACGGGTTTTGCTTTCAATGTATGCGTCCCCGCGAGGATGTTGGGTTCATGAAGGATACTCACTGTGGAAATGTTAGCCCACTTTTGTTCGGCGACAAACGACTGAGGAAGCAAGCTTCATTAAACTTCACGAGAAACACCATTAACAGTAGCAATGGCAGGTTTGTTGCAATGGGATGCAGTGCCACGACCTTGTCTATCCCTTGGACGATTTCAGTCCACTGCAAAACTCCTGATAACTGGTGCAGAAGAGTGACCACAGGGAAAGCCGGGGACGAGGCCAAAAGGGGAGATTTATGCAGTGACTACATGCATACTCCCAATCTCCAGCGATTCGGTCCCTATGACGGTGGTATGGTGTTCTGCTTGTCACATGTGCCACTAGCCCTCGTCCTTCTGTGGGTTTACAAGAAAGCTACTTCTGGACAAATGTTCTCTACCTCAATCCATACCCACGACGATCCAATCGAGCAAGGCGATCCGCCAGTCGTTAAAGGGGGTGAAAAAAACATCTGGACTAAAATAAAAGCTTATTTGTTCATCTCAACCACCTATAGGTAGAAAAATCACTGAGGCACTTCAAATCAGAAAATGGAAAGATTAACACCGATAGCCCATTGTCGCAAGTAAAGGGGAATGATGTACATTAATCAAACACGTCACGAACGAGACGCAGAGATCTGCCCACACTATCAACCACTGCCTGTCTTCCAGTTCCACCGTATAATTATAAGACGGCTACATTCAATTTTCTACACCTTATAGCATCTTGAGGAATTCAAGAAATGCAATATGGTACAACGAATTGAAAATTACTGGTAACAAAAAACACGAGGTAAGGTAAACGAAATATACTGCCATTGGTCAACTGAGAGTCAAAAAAACAGTAAAAAGCTCTAAGTTTAAAAATTCTAAGAATCTAAATCACTTTTCAAGTACAAGTCATTTAGCTAACTTCCTCTCTATTGGGATTAGCGGCAATAAAAATGATATCGTCGTTCCCCTGTTCTTCACTGGAATAAAAATTAATGCAGCCTTTTGATATTACAGTGAAGAATGTGTTTTTAGACACCGACTAATGCAGCCTAATCCAATTCATTACATTCAAGGGTTTCAGGGCAATCACCCTATAGGCCAATTAGTCCCAATCAGCTCTTCAGGAAGGTGAAGGAAAGTAAGTACGAAGTGGCCAATCCTAAAATAGACGGGTTCCCAGTTATCTGACCAAGTTCTGAACACAGCGTACCTGATCGAGGAATAGCTTGGGAGTAAGAATCTCGGTGCCTCCGTAGGTGATCCGCCGAGTGGAGGCAGTGCCAGAGGCGGCGGCGGAGGCAGTGCCTGAGGTGGTCAAATCGACCAACGAGGTACCCGACCCGGAGAGCGAGAGACCAAGAGCGTTGAGGGAAGAGGAACTGCCGTGGGTGGCGCTCCCACCAAGTCCACCACCACCGCTCGCGCCACCGGGGGTGGTGCTAGAGCGAGACCACTGTAAGAGGTTGTGGTACTCCGTATAAGTCCCTCCGCCCACCACAAACACGTAGACGTCGTAGAAGGGCTGCTTAGCTCGGGGAACGCTTCTAAAAGGACAATTTACGGAGATCTCCTCATTAACTTACCAGTGAAGCATAAGTTTCCCGACTTGAATGGTAACAAGAGCAAAAATTTAGGGGATCATCCCGCATTGACGACTTGTTTCATTCGGCCATTATTTTGCCAATAAACCAGGGCTATTTTAACCCAGAAACAATATTTGTCCTTTGAGAGCAAACAGTTCATTTCACTGCTCGTTACAACTTGATGCAACAAGAAAGAGGGATGAATTAATAACATCATTGAATGCAATTTTGTTGTAGGTCCATCCAAATTGATCCAAAATCTCTGAGACCAGTAATGGCTATGAAAAATGTTCAAAAATCACCTATTTCTAGCATGCAGTAGAAGAACAATTTACTCACAAAAGGAATATGAGCTGAGTACGAAAGACATTATCCACATTAGTAGTAGCGCGCAAAATTATACCAAAAGGACTCAAGAAATGAAGCAAAAAATAAGTCGAATTTTTTTGCACTTACGTGGCTCCACCTCCACCTACGGCTCTCTTGTGTAGCTTAGGATCAAAGTAGCTATAGTCCTCCATGTCTCTCTTGTTTTCTACCAACTGTGAGACAATTTGCGTGAAGGGAAAGTACTACAAAGGGACAGATAAGAAGAAGGGGGATTAGTAGAGTTAATCAAGAAGCCAAGGAGAAAAGAGGTGGCTAGAACGCACGGATTTGCGGCCGGAGAGGACACGCATACCCTCCAGGAACATGGCAGAGCCGTGAGAGACAAGTTTGTTGAACATCGCTCGACCGGTGCTGCTTTTACCCGCCTCCGAGGCGGTGCCTGAGGTGCCTGCACCTGCCTGCGACAGTCGCGCTATTCGTCTGCAACAGACAAGAGGGCGTGATCATTCACTCGAATAAAGGAACTACGCTCTTCTCCATCTTTACCTCCATTGCATATGAAAGGTAGTAAAAGTGGTTTATTGGGACTACAGGCGTGAATCAAATTGGTCCCCACTCATTCCACCTCTTTTTAAACGGCCGAGTGATGATAGAAATACTCGTAAAACGTGCTTTATTTTCAAGAAAAAAATCATTTAATGAAGGGAGATTCGCCAACGGTCGTTTACGGGTCTCTCAGCCATTCAGTCATTCATTCGGTAACCGACTCATCTCCACTAATAAATAGAGCTCCAAAAATCATGCTTTTAAAACACACCTTCAAAGTAGCCCTATCAAATTAATCTCCAATTTTCTGATTAGTCAAATATTATTACCGAAGCTGGCGAAGTCTCCGTAGTATGAGAAGACCGCATCTGGTGCTCTCACTTCAACCTATAATTGGTCAAATGACTCCATCTAAAGGTTAAAAAGGCTATAATATGGGGACTTCAACCACTGTTTACTAGTCTCAATAACACGGTCATCCATTTTGGTGCGCAGACGAAAGGGGCTAATTTTTCATCCCTAGTTGCTACGATATAAAATACCCCTAGGTACAATGCAGTTTGGGGGCATACCTTTGACAACATTTTAAATGTCTCCGGTTCCTTGGCTGTTAGGGCCGGTCGAAGCCCCCAGGAATACGCTCCCTTTAAATTCCTCCTTCACATTTCGCGGTTAACGATCCTGTTTGGTTACACATAGTTGGACAATAATAAAATGGTGATGCACTTTATATGTGCTAGTACTCTCTCTCATCTTAAGGACATCCAAAGATCACAAATACGCTGGAGTTGGAGCACTTCCCGTACAATCCAGAGAGGCGCACAAACACTACGTCTCGAGTGTACTTCAACCTGCAGCATTTAGGATCTCCGTTTCCCCTACGTCTTACAGCCCCTTGGTTTTTCTGGTTAAGTAGAACATCAATTCCTAACATTGGCGCTCTAGGATAGCTTGCCATTATTTCTCCATCTCAAATATACGGTTGTGTTTCGGGGAGGAATTTCCTGAACCCGAGGATAAGTCAGTCAAACATCAGAACTCCAGTTCCGCCGATAACTCATGGTATAGTAGCACAAAATAGCTTCAAACTCGAGTGAATTGCTTGGCTGACAAGAATGCAATAAAAAACAAATCCATTTAAGGCATGAGTCAAGGGTCACCTGAGCTGATGAACATATCGAATGGCTGAGATGTCGAGATCGGGATTAGCAGCCTTGAGCTGTTCACCATATCGGTCGAGATCGCTACTGGAGAGGTTGAAGGCAATGGAGCTACTACCTGCGCCGACGCCACTACTACCTCCTCCGTTGGCACTACCACCGCCACCACCACCACTGGGGGAGCCGGCCGAAGCGGAGTTACAGGAGAGCGCAGCAATAAGGAGGAGACGTAATTTGTCCTCGCCGCTGAAGCACTCCATCTTTAGCAAATCTGGTAGCGAGTGCTCCTGGAAGATGTGGGATAGACAAATAGTTTCACTGTACAGCAGTTTTTTGCCTTTACCAGAATCGTAAGAGCAAGAAAGGGGGCGCTCTTTGTGCAGAGATTTTAGGGACAAACGAAATCGCACATACCTAAGGTAACACATGTGACCTTAGGAAATGGAGAAACACAGATGCGGACAGACAGACAGTGAGTCCTGGAGTAGATCAAGAATTGTGAGACAGAAATAAATGGTTCCTAACGATTTCAGTAAGGAGTGAAAGGGGGAATTTGGACGATTTGTGCCATAAGATGAAAAGGAAACACAGATTTGGTTGGGCTAGTGACTGAGCTAGCCGATGAATAAATGGCCAGATGTTAAGACAAGCGTGACAAGAGAGGAAAATGCCCTTCACAGAAAGCCTGTTGCTAGCATAAATTTGTGTTCAATCTGGCTGATGCTGGTGCCGTGCTGATTAGCACAAGTCCATCAGAACCAACAACTGGAACAAGGCGTATTTGGAATGAAGCGGTTGTACATGCAAGTAACAAGTGTAGCACATCAGGCGTATCAAACAACTAGTGCACAGAAACAACCGTAAGGTGTTGGATGAAATCGGTGTGCAATCACTCGAATCGACCATTAACAAACAATTACGAGGAACAGAAAGCGGGCTTTCAATTGATTTAAATAAGGCAAGCTTACGCAATTCTCACATGCAATTCGGGGATTGTAATAAGAAGGCTATACAACCCCAAAGTTTCCAATTCTTAAAAGCCTACTAGCATTATACTGTACTAGCCACGTAAGAAAAAAACATGCCTCTTATTAGCAAAACATACAACTCGACCTTTTTTGCGCCTATGAAATAGGAGTCTTTCGACGGTGAAACTTTCTCAAACCTACACAACAACTCAGTCTTGATCAGTTGTCTTCATTAAGTCGGGGGTACCGAATTTTTGTGTCAACTAAATCCAACAAAAATTGGTAGAATGAACAGGGGTGGGTAAGTAATTGGTACCATTTTTGATGAGAACGAAGGAAGCCAATCGCATTTCTTTAGGGAAGCACCAATAATTGTAATTTTACAATTATCTCAATTACTTAATGCAAGGGAGGTAATAACACATTTAGAATTCGAGAGATGTATTTCAAACTTGGAAGGGAGAGGGAGGGGCCGAAAAAGCCTCAAAACCCAGTCGCTACGCTAGTACTTTGCTAACACAGGCGGAGAAGCATCCACAACGTTTACGTGGCGCATCTACTAAAACCTCCTCAACGCGCTAACTAGTATGAATTGCAAGAAGGTAGATGGAATTCCGTGTGGAAGCACACTGGGTGAACAAAAAAATGATAAATCTCTTGTTACCTGGAGTGACTGCAGAGTGATAAGCTTTTCTTCCACATCATTCAAGAGATCCAACTGTCGATTCTTGATCTCCTTGGCTAAAGACGTCGCAATATGCATATGCATATCCACGCATCTTTTCTGCTCCATTAATTGGGGAAGAGTGCTACAACAGACGGGAAGGAGGGATGCTAATTTTGAGATCTCCCTTTAAATCTCCTAATCTCCAGGTTAACAAAGCAGGACTAACTTTATGGTGCTAGTGAGTGCAGAGGTGGCATCTGTGCTAACACCACTGACACCACCGTTAGTCGAGGAGGTCTGTCCCTCTGCAACTGAGGCTTTCAGAGCTCCCAGTTTCTTCTCCCGATCTTGCAAGACACCTAGCTCCTCCTGTAGCGCACCCGCCACATCGGAGAAGGGAGAAGCGCGATGAGTTCGCCAGATTCGGTCCGTCGACGTGGTGAGGTCGTAGCGTTTCATCTTCGCCTGCCGCACGTCATCTGCCTCGCCCAAGTTCTGCGTTCCCATCTCCACGTGATTGAGGTGTATGCCCTAGATGGATAATAAGTCAAGACCAAGAACGAGGCAGCATACCACAATATCGTGTAGAAGACTCTGATAGGTCCACGCGTGATGCAGAGGCGTGGCTAAATCCAACACCCGGTCGAGAATGATTAGCAGAGGACGCTGAAATGAGAAAGGATTGAGAGCAGCAGCACTGGCACCACCATTCTTGCCAGCCTCACTAAAGGCTCTATGTTCCATGCCAGAGAAAAGGGTGTTTCGGGAGTCCCGTAGGCTTTCACGAAAGCGATTGTCCAGGTCCTTGGCCACCGCCTCAGCTGCGTTGAAGCGCGAAGAGCGAATGATGGGAACAGTGCCGAGAGTGGCAAACACGGAATAGAGGCTGTCGACTATGAAACCGGTGGTTCTTAGAATGTCTTCCTCATTGCAGGAGGTCTTGTTCAGAGCTAGAAGAGAAAGGGGGGAATAAACCACCACTGCGCGGTTACCTACCATAGAAAGTTCCTTCCTGACTCGAAAGCTGCTCGTTAAGTACAAATAAGTCATCCTCCAGGCAAATGAACCTGGTGTACTGATCATAGACCTTCTTAATCCGCTGAATGCAGTCCTCCGTGAGTGCAGTTTCAGCTAGTAGTTCCAGATTCTCACGAGATATGGGACTTATAAAATTGAGGTAGTAAGACGAGTAGAGATCGGACTCGAAGTCCTAAATGAGTACTGGCTAAAGAGAGAAAGTAAAACCTACTTGACAAATACGAGTGATGTTCGCTTTTGAAGGATATACAAAATATACTGCAGGGACATCGGGAATGGGTTCACGTTTGATGTCAAGGAGCCTAGATTTAAAAGGCAGGTGAATAAGAAAGAGAGTTTACAGATGGAGAGTTACACCAACAGAGCGAAGTTCTTTCACTGAGAAAAGGGGTGCGATAATGTCCTGCCCAATCCGATCGTATATAAGAAGCTGAAAAATTGGCAGATATTACAAAAAATATACATCACTCACTTTCCACTGGGGCTCATCCTCTTTAGTGCTGGCTGTATTAAAATTCAGCATGCACTTCAATGCCTCTAATAAAAGTAATAAGGTAGATTAGAAGGAACTGCAGGAAATTAAAGCATTGACCTGAAAATTATCGGCAATGATTTAAAGCGTTATGAACAAAAATTACGATTTGGGTCCCATATACAATGAAGCACCTGAATATGATTAGAATTTGCAAATAACATCAAGTTAGAAAGAAAACGCATGGCAAACGAGCCGACTGAGCAAACGATAACTTGTCAATTTCACTCAAGTAATGACGGTGGTGCATGTAATTTCGAGATCGATAAGAGTCATTGTAGGATTTTAAACAACAAACTCGTAAAGTGCCTTAAC
The DNA here is from genome assembly GCF_000524195.1 of Echinococcus granulosus. Classification (NCBI taxonomy): domain Eukaryota; kingdom Metazoa; phylum Platyhelminthes; class Cestoda; order Cyclophyllidea; family Taeniidae; genus Echinococcus; species Echinococcus granulosus. The sequence continues at coordinate 97,218 of NW_020170459.1, read as the reverse complement.
CCCATAAAGCGGTGAATGATGAAACTTTGAACAATGCAAACAAAAGTTTACAAAGGCGTCCTGCTTATGTGCGCAAAAAAAGTGCTTCGAAAATACCCAGAGCCAGCTACTAAGAATTAATGGAATCGGCTTGCCTGTATCAATTAGCAACGGCATAAGGTAGTCGATCTCATGGAAAGAATTGAACTCTAACATATTAGAATCCATTCTGTTTAAGCAAGTGTTGAGTAACTGACTGGCACCACCGTAATGGTTAAGGTACATTTACCAACGGTAAAATTGAACGTGTTAACAGACTTGAAGTGAAAGGCCCATACATGGACAGAGGGTGAAAAAAGTTTAGATAAAATTTCGAATAAAAAATTAAAGTAAACAGTAATTAGGAAAAGTATAGTATCAATGATTCTTTGACATTAAAAGGGGAAAAGATAAATTTGCGCCCCACTAATTATAAAAAGAAATAATGGGGGTATGACACTGTGCACGGAGCGCGCGGCAACTTTCAACTTAGAACACTTGCTTCTATGAAAAAATCACCATTAAACACGGTTTAGGAGTCTAATGCACGAAAACAATGCAAATGACTGACTTACCAATTTTGCGTTCCCGCAAAGAACACGCCATCACACAGATAATGCACGGAAATCCCACACTCCTGTTCGCTAATGGCTATTAATTCACCCAACCACATTGTAGATATCACTAAGATGCCGTTTAATACACTGTTTTTTCAACATAACTAACTAGCGCTTACCAGTTATTTGCAAGACTTTGCTTTAAGCGTATTTATTATCGCAGGTAAATGAGTTGGAGGCACATTTTAAATAAAGGTGTTTTGGCGGCATTCCATGTGGTAAGACCGTGGGCTACATATTTGAGTCATCCCTTACTTGAAAAAAAACGAATCTTAACAATGCTATAACGTAAACGCATCAAGTGAAGCGATAATATTTGGTAAAATTTGCCGTACTATTGCCTGTCTCGCAATTGTCTATCTAAACAAAATGGTAACTGCCTGACACTTCCCTGAAAACGTGAGAAGTCGTAATACTTAAAAAGAATATGTACTGACGATTTGCACAGATGCTAAGGGCTAGTGACATGGCTCAAATGCCAGTCTGACTGGATCAGGCGCTATAGCGGGCCCCCCCGTTGATCGTTACTTAAAACCAAATTTTAAACGAACAATCAGCGCATTACGCAACACCATTGAAAACGTTTTTTGGGCCACCGGCAGCCATTATATGATAGGGGTTTGCATTTACGCGTTGCACTGCAACCCTCTGCTATTTCATTTTTCTACGCGGGCCATTGAGTTTGTGTAAGTTGTATGTCAGCCTTGCAGCGTGACCTTCAAGCCGTGCCAATAGCCCTCCTGCCCATTTGGCTGTGCATTCTCAGTGGCACTTAGGCTTGTCATAACTGCAGGAGAGATTTAGAGAGCAAAACAGTTTCATTTGTGATGCTTAAACATCCTTCACAACTTTGATTCTGTACATCCTTGGTTATTATTCCACTAATTTTTATTGCACTTCACTGGGGACTGTAGTCTGCAGGTCGCCGCCGTTAACAAAGCTTACATTTACAACCACACATAGAATTGTATGAGTAAAATTACGTGTAGCACTTTAGAATGTGATGACTAAATCAAGTCTTCTCATGAAGCAACCTTTTACACATTCTTGTATTTCAAAATACTTTGTTTGTGGTAGGAGACCAGTGATTTAAACTGCTTTACTTACCGTCATAAGTGTTAGTTGTAAGTCCGCAACTCTTCAGACTTGGCAAAAACATTAGTGGGTAATTTCGTGGTTCCCCTTTTTGGTCTGAATTCACGCTAATTACTGACGTTGAATATGGCCTCTACTCGACTAAATCATCCGATATGCAGCAAGGTAGTCCGTAACCTCGTAACCTAGACTGTGAATGTCATCTAATAACGTCCCAGCACGCCCACGTCATCCATCACGTTTGCCATTAAAGCATCAGAGAAAAATTGACAATCACAGGATCTAGTCTAACCACTTTCCAAACTAGTGAAGGAAGCGTTCTGTACCGGCAACCCAGCGTCACGCGTATGTGACACGCGACTCCGCTCCAGGAAAGATTCAATAAGCCACATAATAAACGTCTATAAATCACTCGGTTAGTAAGAACTTCGCCAGCCCCTCTTCACACTCAAACAATTCCACAATACGAAAAAGCAAAAAAAAAAACTTATAATCTATCTGGTTAATCTTGGTCTTAAGGGAAGGAAGAGGTTAAGAGGGGAGCGTGAAAGACTGCGCAACCACCGCACTAGACGCGGAGGAGAGCTGAGTATATACATATTTTCAAATTACTCCATCCCAGGCAGTCCATAGCCGAGACGCGAAAGGGCGATTGCCAACCGACGACGCTGCACGTTCTCAAACTGATGACGACGCATAGGCTCAGTGAGAATGCCCGAGTCTACGTTGAGGGAGCGAGAAGCGCGGTTATCAGAAGGCAGGGAGTTGGAGAGAGAGCGGGTGACGGGGGTGGTGGGAGTGCCCGTCAGACCCCGACGAATAAGGCTGAGGTACTGGAAGAGATCAGCCACTGCAGCGATGCGTTGACGAGCCCATGATGAGATATTGCAACGCTCCACCGAAGTTGAACCGTCATCGTTCAACACCTGCGTCAGTAAAAAAAACAGTCTTTTGCGATGAACGTAGGCACTGCTATTGGAGCGGAAGAGTGGGAAAGTGAAAATAGCGAGGATGACCGCCTATTGCGGATTTAGTCGTAACTCTGGTTGCTAACTGCAGAAAGACAGGTGAAGTGTGTTCCACCAATAAATGTATATAATGTATTTGCTGTTATTCAAGTTCACGTACCAAAGAGATTTCACACAATCGATTTGGATAGTACCATCGACGCAAATAGCTAAAAGGGAATATCTATGTGTATACCGCGTCCCAAAGCAAAGTGAAAAGCCTCATAATCGAAAAGGGGGGAGGACAATGTTGAGTGACTCCAGTAGTCATGTTCAGAAAATTCTTCCTATCAAAAGTCGAAGTGAAATGATTTTTTAGCCTATGAAAAAGTCTTCCCCAAGTGAGTCCAACGTCAGAACGCTATTCGTCCGAAAGAACGTATAGCACGGTGAATTTACTTTGAATTGAAAATAAGGACCACTGGCTTTGATAATCGAGTACTTGTACCATCGCCATTCATATCTCTTGGATGGTTAGCATGTGTCTAACCATAGTTAATGATAATCGGAAATCTCAAGAAGACATAGAGAGGGGTACGTGCTTGCGACTGGATTCTAATAATCTTTACAGTTACTTCCAAGTCAACGTAGTGCACGTTAGCTTTCGCATGTGTAACTCAGAAGCCGCCCCGAAGAGGAATCTGCATCCGAGTGGAGAGTGCTAAATTTTGTAAAACTAGAAGTGGGTCCTTTGACATACAATGAATCGACATATTCAAACGATAAGCCACGAAACGCGTGAAATTAATAGAGCTCATTTGAGTGGTAGTTTGTCATACTGGTTACGCGGCTTGTGTCAATCGAGTTGTAAGCTAATGCATTCAGTGGGGCAAAATGTCAGATCCCTCACCAGAAGGTGTGGAAATGCATACTTCTTAATAATCTCACACAACGAATAAAGTCGTTGACAAAAACCGGCTGAACGTTTACATGAACTGATTAGGATCTTAAGAACAGAAGCGGGATGTAGTTAAGTAGTATCACTCATGGGTAAGTAGCTACACCGTATATCAGATCCAACAAGCGAAGTCAATCTTCACATTTTTTAGAAGAAATTAACAAAAACTGAACCACGATGTTCACTTTACTGAAAATGGAAAAAGAGAGAAACAAAACACTCAAGTAAATAAGTGCTCGACTGAATGTAGGATGGAACACGGAGCTACCAGTACAACAACAATGATGCCAAAAACGTAAAATGACCTTGGCTACAAATACTGCACGGCCCCTCCGACCTCAGACGTTAAATTAAATGCGTCAAGGGAAATAAAAACCACCGCAAGATTGAAAATAGATCTCAATCATATTCTGTCGCATGATGCTTGGATTGAAGAAAAAACCGGAATTTGCAGTGCAGTAGGTTACAAATGGCCTCTTATTGAAGTTGAAAAGGGGGTGGAATCCTTCCAAAAGCATACCTGAGTAATGACCCACAAAATTGCAATTTCAGATGGTGAATGTGAGGTGGATAAGCCTCGTGACATGTGAAATCGACTAACAGAGCTGTCTATTAGAAACTAAAAATAATATGCATTACATCACATTAGTCCAGCAGTTAGAGTTAGAGATCAGCCTTGATATTTTTAATTTGGTTCAAAATCAAGCATTCCTATACCTAAACCTTGCTATATTTAACCAAACCATTTCTCCATCAAAGTAAGAATGGTAATGTGAATCACAAACAGTGGAATCCGATCAATTACAGAAAAACTACGATTTCCCCCTCGATCGCCTATGGGGTTGTCCGCAACCCCAAGAAGTATTCCTATTTAAATCTTCTATAAGATCCTATTTTCGTGTCCGATTCCCGAATAGCCTGAAATGTCGCGGCCTCGCCTAGTCACCCTTGGTTGTCCAATATCAAATCTGCAGCTAAAGAGAACATTGAAGTACAGTGTGCTCTAAGTAAGATAATAATTACTGTAAGTCCAAGACCAACTAAATGACATAAATGTGGGAGGCTAAAGCCGCTCCGGCCTCCGGCACATCCCGCTAGATGGCTGGCTATCGTGCTCGCGTGCAGCGTACTCCCACTGTTTATTCTTGCCCGTTGGCAGATAGAGACGTCTACGTCGAAGTTTTTCCCCGATTACTTCGGTTGGAAACCCGACAGGATCCGAACTCACGCACGTCAACATCAGCTTATAACAGTGGCTAACAGTTCTCACTATTCTCTCACCGACAACCATGGGTAATTGGGGAAATGTCAAGTTCATTCACATACCTCCAGCTTAAGACTGAATTTGACTGGTTCGCCGGGCACAAGAGGGCAGGTGAAGGTATCGGTAACCTCTATATCGGTGGTCGGAGTGGAGGCAAAAAGGGAAGAAAGGGGTTCCATCTCTACCCCGAGATGACTGAGAGCTAGAGGCAGAGTGGCGCAAAGGCGGGCGTCGGCAAAGTCCAACGCCGGTGCGATATCCTCGCGTACCAGGCGATGGAAGAAGGCGTGCTCCTTCAATGGGGGTGGTGGTGACGGATGTGGAGTAGGATAGGGCAATCTGATATCCCCAACGTCGGAATTGTTGCGAGATCGAGGGGCTCCACCACTGGAACTGCTCTCAGCCAAGGTGATGCTCACCGTGGGCTGTTGATTTGGTTTACCGTCACCGTTGTCCTCTGGCCAGCTTAGACAGCACCCACAGTCCACCCAGTCGACAAATTCCTGAAGTGCCAGGGGGTTAAGATGTTGAATCAAAAGTGGTGCTACTACTACCCACGTTACAAAAATGCGTACTGGATCAAGCCCACTCATCAATAGTACCGTCGTTTTTCAGATAAGAGTGGTTACCACATCGGTGGGTTGAAAAAGAAAGAGTTGTGCAATGCCGGAATGCATTTGTGGGCAAAAAAACACTAAAGCACTCCTGAGGGTTTGGGACAGAATCGACCGCCTGTTAAATCCTGTCTGGCTTAGAGGATGACTAACACACATGGTGCATGATAAAGTGATCATTCCGGTTGCTAATTCCAACCTTTTCTAGTGATGTAAAGTGAAAGTATTGCTGAGGTGCCCAGAAAATCCAAATGGTAACAGCTCCAGAGGGAAATCAACCACCACACCTCAAATGTTTTAGCGTTCTAACTGCGGCCCCGGCCGTCATAAGTTTTTTGGCTGAGTCGGCTGTTGCTCCAAAACCAAAGTCGCATTAAAAAAAATTTTACTATGGCTTGTTATTTTGGACTCAAACAATGCGCGGCACTACTCGACGCAAACAATTGCTCATCATAAAAAGCACATGCTTATAAAGTCAAGTTCAGGCAGGAAAGTCCGGGAGTCACATGTGTGCGACGCTGGTATACGAAAGTGATAATTTAGCAACTTCGACATCGAATTAGTGTGTTGTGTTTTTAACGAAGAGATCCTATTTTGAAGTTTAACCGGTCAGATGAACAAAATCGGAATCGGAAAATTGTATTAACATCAGGGACCCCTGAAAAACCCATCACAAGACAACATGTGAACTAATGTAGTGAGTAATGCGATTGTCTTTTCTATGCCTCTGCGGTGGCTCTGTCCAGCGAAAGATGATGACTCATGCTAATAAGTCTAGTTGTTTAGTTCAAAATTTACTCCACAGGACACAGTGATCGGCTTTACAAGAAGGAAATCAAATGCAGACGAAATATCACAAGCGGGGACACGTGAGAGCAAAAATCGGTTAGACCAGAAGACGAAGCTGGAAGGAACTGCACCAAAAGTACTACAAAACGTGATTAAACCCAGTCCGAGTCCAGTCATAGGACGTGAGTCCTCGACTCCGCGAAACAAAGAGCGATCAACGTGTCCTCTTTGCAGCTACGATTCATCCAACAAATAACAATCCTGAGGTCCTCCCAACTTACATTTTTTTCTAAAGACGGTTGAAGATAGGTTAATGAGCCAATCCAACAAAAAACTAGCATTAAATACTCCGTTATCTCTTAGCTCAGAAAAGGTAGATGATTGTGTCGCAAGTGCGACGATGTTTACATCATCAATGATATTAAAGCAGCCTTGCGCTCCTAAGATAAAGAGGGAACTTTGTGTCAATAAATAAGCCAAGAGCCACTAGTGTTTATATTACTGAAAAGGTCGTGCACTACAAATCTTTGTGCGCCGCTTACAGCACAGAGATAAAAAAAAGAAACTAAACAATGCCGTTCAAAGGCTGATTTAGTTACCTCAAGATACGACAAACCAATCAATTTGCCGTTGGTAAAAGAATACGCACCTCATTCACTTTTCAACCTACACATATAGGGAGGAAGAGGGAGAAAAGATATGACCCTCCTTGTCTCCAAATAAAAATAGAAGCAGGAGCGGTTAGATTAACGAGGAGAGTATACAGGGTAAATCATACCGATTCCAGTGAAGGTAGTGGGAGATAACCCCCTTATACTTTAACGCTCAAAGCCATGAGGTAAAATTGTTTACGTGACAGGAAAGCCTTCGTGCCACTTGTCAGAAGCATATAATAACACAGATTTTTTCATATTTTGAATGGCAGGAACGTATCACAAGTGCCTTTTCCTATCAGTGCTACTTTTCTCTAACTCAAAAGCTGTTTCAACAAGGATCACACAGCACGGTCCAAGCCAAAAGTAGCCGAAATGATGGTAAATCAAGGCGGGTGTGGAAGGAAGTGTGACATCCACCACGGGATGGAAATGAGAAAGTTCATGCCACGTGGTGTCCAGAGCAGCTGATCTCGTGCTAAGCGAGGTGTGGACTTTGTGAGGCCCCGAGGCACGTGATTGCATTCCTAGTTAGGCAGAAGGTGGACCCATCATTGATTAATCTGAATAGACGGAATTTCAAACCCTGTGGACATAGACGTAAAAATACCCCCTTCAACTCCAATGTTTTCTAGCCTTTTTTTCTCATTAGAAATGGGTAGTGAATACGTACCAAGAGCAATTTATTAGCTTATAGTAGATAACTAGCCACATCAAAGCGTGTGGCAATCAGGTTGGTTGGATTTTAAACAATGCAATAGACGTAGGACGTTCTTGGTCCGGGGGAGGGGGTAACTTCATATTACACTTTTCGAGTAGCAGCTGAATCGGTCAGAAATTAACGACAATTGATGGTAGTAAATTACTGTCTGAGGCACCAGCAGAAAATATTAAAGCCTCCTCTCGGCCATGCCACTTAGTTTACACGTAAAAATTGCAATTTTTGCATATGGTGTGCCCACTTAATCTCATTACAAACATCACCTATCCAGTGTGCGGAGCTAATTCCACCCACGCTGATGAGCACCACCAGCTTAGCAAAATTTCTACAATAAATGGTCTTCCCGAAATACAACCAAAAACGACTTTGCCACTTCATGATTAACCGAGGTCACTCACTAACGGATTACTATTCAATCACTTATCGAACTACAGACCTTGATTCAACTACTGAAAGTAAGAGCACTTCAGAGTTGGGAAGAAAACCGAGGCACTTAGTAACAAAAGCGTCATCAAGGCAAACCCAACTATTTGATGGCATACTAGCTTACTTCTTTTAAGATACCCCAGTGTTCCTGCGAATTGAGCAAATAGAGGGAGGAGCAGAGGTAGACCCAGCCGAAGACCAAAACAGTAGACAGGTTAAACAGGCAAACAAGCAAACTTATGAACTTCTCTTACCCAGGAGGAGAGCAGAAAATGAATCACAGTAAGTAAATAGTCACCACTGGCACATAAAACTCACTCAAAAGCTCCTGTATGAGGGGGAGGTACGGCCGGGATATGACCTCAAAGTAGGTATACTCGCAGGGGTAACGATTTGACTTCATTGATTTATTCACCAAAGGAAGCGGGAAAATCTACTTGGTTGGATAATGAACATGGTGGTCGGTTTCTGCTAACTTCCCGCGAGAATGTGACGGAGGTAATACCCACTGCCAAAGGGGTGCATCAATAGGTAGCTATAACGCTGATCGCTTCCTAAGTAATGGTACTGTAGAACCTTGTAGATCTAACTATTACACCGTTAAGACTGACAGGAAATAAGGTAATTTTTGATCAGTAACAGCTTCAGAGCGGCTGAGCACAGCGGTTGACTGTCGCTTGACGTCCAGTCAACCACATGCGCCAAGCACAGAAATAGGTCAAGTTGGTGATTGGTTTCAGCATGCCCAGAAGAAGGAGCCAGCTCAGTGACTCTGAGGATTACCAAAGCGGGACCACTTATACACCCATGCATGGGCTCACTTGCACACAAGCCGGCAGAGGAAAAGTCATTCGTGCGATAAATCATGGAATTCCAAGTCGTCAAAGCCATATGGAACAATGGGTCAATCGCATTTGTAGCACATTAAATATGACGAAAAGAGGGGCTACGATCAAAAGTAATGTATTTTTTTTTCAATTCATAGGCGATAATTTGATATCATCCGCTGTCGTTATTATCAGATACCCTCCAAATCTAACCTTAGGCGTTTCAAAGAGGATACACATCTGTAAAATTCAAAAAATTGAAAATGAAACAATAGTGGGGTGGTGTGGAGGCCCCACTGTCTGAAAAAGTACAGCCCCGTTTCTATGCTGATTTGACTTACTGACAGGAGAAATTAACATGCCAGATTAAGGCATCAGGTAAAATAAAGTTCATGCAATTTGCAATATTAGCTCCCAGCAATAACTTGCAACTTTTGGGGAAGGAACTTCTGACATCGAACTCTTCACAAGCATGGATCATAAAGTGCAGATATCCAGAAGTTCATCAGTGCAATACTCCTAACTGTGTTCTACGTCAAAAATTGGTGTAACCTGATGGATGTGATTCTAGTTTGCCGGCTTAACGAACCGAGTTGAAACCGGTGCTAAAGTCGCAGAATCTACCCACAACATTTGCTGCATAGCATCTAAATAAGGTGGCGTGGCAGAACGTGCCGTCCAGAAATGGTTCAGACAATTCAATTCCGCTGGTAATTCTCACTCAAAGAAAAGTGAATAGCATTCATCATTAATTCAAATAATTGGCTATTGAGATGTCAAGACCATGCAATGCGATCCAAAGTGAGAAATCATCATAATTATTTTTACCAAAAATACTCAAGTTTCAACTGTTTAGTACGTCATTTGACAATATATTCAACCCACAAATTCAGTTAAATCAAAAGTAATAAGAAATGATGAAGGTATGGTAAAAATGATTTGCAGCAAGAATATCACCCATTCGGAGTTGTTTAGAGATGACGCAATTGCACATGTCAGAGAAATCGATTAATTAGGTCAGTATCTTGTTAAATCGCACCACGTGATTGCGTACAGGGAGCTAATTTCGTCAGCACTGCTAAAAATCTTGTTGTTCAAATGCGCTTGAAGTGCGGGAAATACTCTCAAATCGGAATGCACACATTGATGCAATGCGCCTGAGCATGCACAAGAGAAACCAAAGAGGCGGATTTGGTGTGACAACTATGAAGTCCAAAAATGAAAGTTGACGTATGGTAAACACGCTTACCCACACGCACTCGAGAGCAAACACGTCTTCGAAAACTATACTTCCGGTTTGGCTAAACCCGATCTGTTGAGGGCCGACTGAAGAGTTCAGCGGACAACAAAAGCCATGGATGCCATTAAGAGTGCAAGCCCACTTGAGAGGGTGAGGTAAATTGAATTCTGCAGACTCCAACTTATTTAAATCAGTGCATACTAAATGAGCCGATGCAAGGGCTTACACACAGCGTGATTAACTGTTTGAGGGAGATGTGGGATCACATAGAGAAACAGATTAGGTGCTTCGGTTTGAGGTGAAAAGGAACAGTAAAGTCGTCATCACAGTCAATTAAGGAAACAGAAACGGATGAAAACTGTAGGAAAATGGGTTGAACAATTATAACGTAAGCATGTGAGAGAGTGTCTTTGGAAAGAAGTAAACTGAAGACGATAAAATCACCAAGGCAAAGTCGATAAGGTAAATGGCAAGGAGGTTGCGAGAAGTCAAAGATCATTTCACCGACATATGCCTAACTTCCATCACGAAAAAACCGAACGCTTTGTAGTGACGTTTTAGGCAAAAAAAATAGCACGAAGGCCCCTAACACTCCTTGCTACAATTAAAAGCTAATAATAAAAACTTATGAAAGCCAGCTTTTATTTGTGGCAAGGAGTGTTAGGAGCCTTCGTGCGGTATTTTGTCTAAAACGTCATCATAAAGCGTTTGTTTTTACTTGTTTAATAAATGTATTTAAACCTGATACTGATCAGTGTGGAAAGTTATTCAATTATAACAGGGAAGGGTGGGAGATTTGCATTGAATAGTAACTCACTGAAGATATCAATACTATCAATGAATCTTTATTTTTGTTGATAGTCTCAAAACCGGCAGCATATGTCGAGAAAGTCGCTAGGAGGTAACTAGCACGATAAAGCGGACAGACCTTCGGCAAAAGTGGTTGTAAAAGTACCAAGTGAGACGCCGAACACGTTTGTGCACATCAATAGTGTCAAACAAAAGCTAACAATAAGAAGGCTGGTAGAATTTAAATATCAGACAGACGGCATTTGTCTTACTCCTGTCAATAGTGTATCCAAATACCTATCTTAGTATTCCAAATAAAAACATACAAATACTTTCAACAGACTAGACTTTTAAGGAGAGCTAACAGGTAACGAGAATATGCAAAATGTAGGCTCGTACTTGAGGCATCAAACAGTTTTGATTAGTGAGAACTCGCCTGAAAGTGGTCGTCACCCACTGTTTCAGCACAAGTAGCACTGGAAGTGAGGGCCTCAAGGAGGTACTTGCGAGTGACGGGCTCCTGCGAGGTTACATTAATGATGGAAGTGTTCAAGGTAGAGCTCCACCGACGTCGATCCACCTGCGAGGCAAGAGGGTTGGAGGAGTGAGGTGGGGTGGGGGCGGGGCTGAGGAGATAGCTAAGACGTCGCAGACGATTGCCCTTGCCCTTCTCCTCCGCCTCCGGTGTGCTAGCTGTCGGGACCATGCCTGACATTGACCTGTAGTGTAGAACTAGCTTCACCTTAAAGACAATGGCTTCAGTGGCGAGGGATTAAAGCAAGACCCTTGGAGTAGGTGTATATAACGAGACGCCAGCAGCTCAAATCAACAATTAGGGATCCTGTATGTCTTTTTATACTTGGTCTTAAGTAGACTGCTGACGCAGTAGCCCTAATCAAACAGCGTGAAGATACGAATTTTAAAATGATTAAATGAGAGTTTATTTCTGACCAAACTAAACGGGACGTTACACAGTTAACTGAATCGCTGGGGTCGTAACGCCACGTTATAAATTAACCCTCCGCGAATCCTAGATGATTAGAATTTTTGAATACCTTTTGTGATGCAGGTGACAATTTGTGCTATGTGATTGTAAAATGGCAAACAAATTGCGTAACACGCCTATCTGTTTTATTGAACTACAATACAGGTACTGATATGCTAGAGCAGAATAAAAAATGGCGAAATACTTGAGCAGTAACACGTAACTTAAAAATTCGTTTGTAGTCAAGATGATTAGCGCCTATATTTGAATATGTAGCATATGATTTTATTATTATAATGCCATTTATAACTGTGCAAGAAAAAAGGTAATCTTAAATTAAGCAAATGAACTTGTGAGATATTACTGATTAACAAACCACTCAATACAATTCGAACCTAAAAATGCGGAATTATGTAGGGCCAAGGAAAATATATAGATTGCTAGTCGATTAGGGATACGGAAAGTGAGTAGTCATGAAAGACAGGATAGCGTTGAACTGACCTCTGTACAGCGAACACGCCTGATTTTTCTTCATGCAGCCGAAGAGTATTTTTGAGGGCTTGTACTTCTTTTTTGAGGATCTGAAAATAGGATAGGATTTGTTTCCAAAAAAAGTAACAAAAGAAAAGGAAAGCCGAGTTTGCTAACCGAATTTTCCTTCTCTACTTCTTTAGCACGCTTAACGGCAGCGTGTTCAGCAGCGTAAGCATTTTGCGCCTAGATTATGTTAATCAAAAAAATGAGGATACCATTTTATTTGCCTCTTCAAAAAGTGCAGCTTGCAACTCCATGCATTCCTTATTTAGGGAATCGATGTAGTGCTTGAGCTCATTATTTTCTTCAGTCAGTTTTTTCGAAATGCTTTTGCCCTCCATCCTAAATTACCAGTCAAAGTGGGGGTAATGCAAAAAGAAAAGAGACATGCTTGCGAATATAAGCTTCAAATATATTAACAACCACAGTAATATGGAAACAGTTTAGCAAAAATCAACTAGATGATTCAGAGGTAAAGAAACTATCAGCAGCACAATAGAAACAGTGAAAAATCCTAGGGATTATGCACGGCAGGGACGCCACAAATAAAAAGGCATTGTTGTTAAGTAGGACACTGTATGGAGCTGTACCACCCATATCACTTACCTAGATGGGAGAACAGTCGAAATCCTGAAAGACTAACCAGATGACCACACGCACGAGAACGGAGTAGTTTGTAGTTTCAAATGTATTTAAACAAAGTGCTGTTGGTTACATGTCTTTTCATGAAAACGATAGAAAAGCTGGGATAAAAGGCAATTTAGAAGCCCTTAGATAGTAAAACAAGTAATTATCTACTGCAACGAAAAAATAGGCTAACTTGAGAAAATATTGAGAAGTTTGCCGACGCAATGACTTCAGCGATTATTTCCAGATGGTGTCTAAGGAATGCTGCCTTTTAGCACAATTCTAAACTTAAATAAGCAGCTACACTAGAACCAATATCCCACATGTACTCAAATTTTCATCTTTTGGTTGAAGGTCAGAAAATGGAAGATGCGCCCTGGTTTTAGTTTTTAAGCATTTGTGACATTTGTCCTACGCAAATTTTTCAGTATTTAGCGAACCGCTAAATGCATTAGTCTTGATACTTGAAATGATTACATAAGACATATCCTTTTCCTTATAATTGCAGCGATGAAATTGCCAGAGTTGTGCTTGTTCATAATGCATATCCTTTTCGGGGGAAGATGATACCTGTTCCATTGCGAGAATCGTGGTTACTAAACAAATCCTCCTCAAGAGGTGCATTTCGACAGACATACATTGCACCGATATTTTATGCCGATTTTCGAGACCAGTATAATTCCTTTAATCTTTCTGTCTGGATTTTCTTCACTCCGATCTTCGAAAGATAACTAATATAGCTCTTTTTGGTTATGGATTTAGAACCTCCAGCAATGTTAGAGAATTAGGGCGAAATGTTCCTAAGCCACAAACATCGTTGATGAAAACTCAGAAAAGCTGTGCAGCAGACCTTTGAAACCACTGATGGTGTGTTTACGGGTGAACACGTATCCTCAAATAGTATTAGTTAGTAAACATCTTCCCTTCAAACTTGCGAATTTGATTGGTACATTAGTGTTGTTTCGGTGGCCTACCTTAATGAAATAGCCCAGATTAAGCGAGTCTTTCATGTGTTCGTGTTAATGTCATCGTAATATTGTGGTGTCACTTCATAATATCACATAAACTGATTTTAAATGGACTAACCTGAGCATCGTCCTAGGTTCCTATGCATAGTGCAGTTGATGACTAGGGATTCTGAAACGTGAGTGGCGTTTGGAAAATCCACCCTACTACCTAGGGTCACTTTTTGTTACTTGAATGTCTCCTAGTTGTGTGCTCTGATTTTCTTTTCCGTTGCGGTTTTGAGTGCATGCTTTTACTAAATAATGTATGGCACTTGAATACAGTCATCTAAAGCCAGGTGTTTGCCGCGTTTGAGACGTAATTAATTGTAGTAGGCCACGCGTCATCAAGTCCCATGCTTTTCCCCACTATTTTTAGTTAAGCAGCTCCCCTGGATGGGGAAACAAAAATCAGGATACAGGGTGACAACGTATTGATTGTTCTTTAGTGATGACGATGATGTTCTCAGTTTCCACTCCATGTTTCTTAGATGTACTCATATTTTATTCCAAGCGTAATAACTAATCGTTTTTGAGTTAAGACATGTCGAGGTACGTGAGCTGAGTCTCTGTTTGCACGTTTGTCGGCGGTACTTTTAGTTTTCTGCTACGTTTTGTCTTAGGAGTACGAGATCATTTCGAGAGATTACTGTCTTATTGCAGCTATTGTCTTTCAGAAGCAAATCCTCGAGGTCTCGTGGCAATATCAGACGAAGTTCGCGCACTCAGATCTCTGATGATGATATTCCTTCCGGTAACTTGTTGTGATTTATTTTTCTGTTCAAGATATCTAACACATTTGGTGAGTCTATCTTTTCACCGTTTTTAGAGGGGCCTCTTGTAATCGATTGCAATTTTCAATCAGACAGTTACCAGCCTTCAGAAAATTCGCCCCTTTACTCCAAAGAGGCAAATACTAGTGCTCCCCGCAAACGAGGTTGTGCTTTCACGCCTTGTTCTTGAGTCGTCAAAAAACTGCAAATTAACCACCTCAATGTGTATTCTCAGCCTGGTCTAAATTTCTAAATTCAAAGTGTGGTCTTTGGAATTGGTGTGGTTTTCTTGCTTTTATACGTGTTCTGACAACTTGCTTTATTTCCCGTAGTTCAACGGAAATAATATTCACATTTTGCTACTAGAATCCGAAATGCCCACACGTCGTAAAAGTGCTGCAAAGTCGCGGACTCCCTCCCGATCATCAAACACACGCTTCACTGACAAAGGTGACAGCTCCACACGGAAGAAACGTAGAAGAATTTCTAGAGTATGTCGCCCTGCGTTCCTTTTCGAAAAAAATTAAGAAGCCTCATATTGTACTAGAACATGTTTTGCCCAAAATAATCAGGGTATCCATAAATAGTTGGTCAGCTTTTTCATTGCAGCAGACTATGATTTCACGATTTATTAAATCTGATAAGGAGTTTTTATTCCATACTATGAATATTAGATTCCCTGGTCAAACCGCAATTAGTTAACACCTATCTTTGGAGCTGATTGTCATCGTATAAAGTAAGACAAAGCTGAAAGTACGTTAGTATGGGACGGGCAGCAGGGTATGTTCTTTACCTGTAGAACCAAAGGAAGTTCAAAACGGTTCGGGCATTTTTAGACTGCTACTACAGATCAGTTCTAAGACGATTGATATTCATGGGGTGGTCGTGCTAGTTGATGCAAAATAAGGTTTAGAAGCCATCCCTATATTTAAAGTAAGCCAGTATCTTATGCGTCATGAATCCGCGCATATGTAAGCCACGATGACCATGCTGGGACACTACCCATCCGTTGCTCTCGTCTTGAAGTGGGTTCGTGGCCACCTCAAACTGGCTTTTGGGCCTCTTGATAGTTGTGATTTTCATCGCTTTTTAATGTATGTGCTGTTTGCCTATCGTATCATTATGTTGCATTTTTTTGCACCAATCAGACGGTGAATTATTGTTTGATGTTTTTGGAACCTCCGCAGGTCTTTACACAATTAGTTTAATCGGTGGCTTTGTTATTTGTTTTGCTGTATCCGTTTAGTGGCTATTTGTCTAGGTATCATTATCGCATGCAACTATTTTACATGTGCTAATTTCATGCTCTTGTTTTTACCGCTTCAGGATAGACTGGAAGATGGTAGTACACCGGACATGCTCGACTCTCTTTTAACAGGTAGTAACATTTGAGGAGAATGATGATACCTTTACTAAAAATGGAGATTTTGCCCCACAGCATCACATTCTCGAGCGAGCTCCTCATCATTGATATCTAATGAAAGAACCGTGAACAATTGTTTAGCATTATAAAATCAAATTTGATAAAAGACATCGTAAAGGTGGTTCTGACGTAGAACTCAATCAAATGCTGTTTGTGGTAGAACCCACGTTGTTGCACAGGATGGTACTGGACCCAATGGTTACACTAGCGATCGGCCATTGTCATCACTGGTGCTGCTAACTTGCGTTTCTAGATCCCGATTGGAACTCATTAAGGGAATCAACAGGTGGAAGAAGCAGTCGAAACTCCTCCAGGACAAATAGACAATCTGAAACTCGTACACCTACACCAGTTAGGGGTAGATGTGTATCCCTTATCGAGGGTACAACGGTTGTCCAGCCCGTCTCGTCACCGGTAAAGAAGCGGAGTCGCAATAGTCGAAAGCAGGGTTTGGAGAATATCCAGATGTCCCTGCTCTCGCAGACCGAGCAGACGGATTGGCTACTGCCTAGGCGCAGCACGGGTCCAATGAGTCCGGGTCTGGTGCCAAACATCAAGGCTAGACACCCCTCAGACTCTTCTCAGGAGGCAGTTGATGACTTCTGCTGGATTTGTCATCGTCCTGGACAGGTAGAACTTGAATTTTCCCCAGATTTAGGTACTAGCTCTCCAGAATTTCGAGACTTTTTGCTGTTTTAGTTGAAATCCTGCAGCAGCTGTCCCCGCGTCTACCATTCCAATTGCTCAAACATTCCAGAGAGTAAGTCGGGTGAAGGCTTGTCGCATGAAAACTGGCAGTGCGCCCTGTGTCGTGAACTAGCTTTGGGCACATCGGACGGGGTGAAATGGGGACCAGTGGTTTCGACTGTGACCTACGAGAACCAACTTAATAAGGCGTTGGCTTTTATGATTGATTTCTTGTCCATTCAAAGCTGGGTACGTGTCCATTTTATAGCCGTCTCCCAAGAAAGTTCCTTACTTAATTGGTGTTTGAGTAGCTTTTATCAGCAGTGCTTGAGTAATGAAGTATGCAGAAGCCGTCTTATTCTAATGTAACTTCAGCGCAACTTTTTTGCAATTTTAGGCGGAACCATTCCGAGAATCAGTCGATTCTAGTGAAAATTTCGGCACGTCGGGTGCCATCAGATATCCTATGGATCTTCGTACACTCCTTCAGGTGTGGTTTAACTGGTTCTGCATAGCTTTTTTTCTGAACGCAAACTAATCCCCCCCCTCCCGTTTTTCAGCGAGTCAATGCTGGCCAATATAAATCAACGAATGCATTTCTGGCTGATTTCCTCTGGATCATTCATAATTGCTTCATATCCGAGGAAAAGCCAAGTAAGTTCATCTCACCTTTATATTTGCTATTCTTATCGTGCGCTCATCTCTTGACAAGCAAGCCAACTATAAATGTTGACAAATTTTCGGCCAGAGGTGGGCGCAGATGATCTTATTCAATGTACTCTCCTCATTTTCTCAGACCCCCAACTCTTGGTTAAGGCGCGTTCTCTAGAGCAAGCGTGTCTCTGCGAGATCGAACTCCTGCGAGCCTGTCCCACCTGCTACCTCAATCGAATTATCGCCCTTCCTGTCCTCCCTTCGACTACTTTCATCTTCCCCGCCATCTCCAAGTGTGAACCGCACATATATCGACGTCCCGAGATGCGAAAACCCACCGAGCACCTTACTACCGACCTTGCTGAGGGGCTGTGGTTCACCAAACCCTGTGTGAGTCTCTTAATTCTGCTTGCAAGCTCAAAGCACGATCCTCCTTCCACGCATTGGGAGTTCAGCTCAAAGTGTAATGAAGTTCAGACCGTCTGCGATTGATATCAGATCAAAATTCTACTTGTTCGAAGTCTAACACACCCGATTAGTCAAGGAATGGTGTCTACTTTAATTACAGACTGTGATCCACCCAGTCGTATGGGTTCGTTTCGAGGAGGGGCGACGGTGGCCGGGGAAGATGATGGCGGAGCTGCCAAACAAGCTCCTCCTGGTCTCCTTTTTTGGCACCTATGCCACTCGCAAGACGCCGCCAAACTACGTAACTCTGCACACCTGTCTCAGCGTCTCCGTGAACGCAAACACCCCCTCTGGCGCCGCCGCCACCACCACCGCCTACAGCGAGAAGGAGACGGAAGGAGGACTCAGGCGACTGCCCGATTCTGGCGAACTGAAGGACGCAGAGACCCACGCCCGGGCCTGTGAGGAGCTACGCCGCCATCTTTCTCTCCTTGTCCAGGCCTTTCCCAAATTTCGATTCCCTGCTGCTCCTGCCTCCCGCGTATTACCGTTCTCCCAACACATCATCAAACAGCATTATGGGTAGGTGAGGCGCTTCTTTGTTAAGGCTTTGTCTTCTCTTGGTATAAATTGAAACGGCATGGAATGTCCCTTGGCAGCGGCGTGAGCATACCTCTATGATACTAGTGTGGGAACCGAATCGCAACTGACGCAGTTAAAAATACGATGAAAACAGCCGATATTCTGTTGAACAACCTTCGTTGTCTTTTAATCGTCGTCCTCAGTAGTCGGGTGTGCTACAATCCTCACAGCATCCAAAATCCTACAATGATTTTCTGCCATTAGTGGTGTATCTTGTGAGGTACTCAAAGTTAATCAATGTGCTCTAGCGAGCGGATTTCGCAGTTAATCACTCCTCGTTGAAATGTCCTGAAAACTTCATATAGAGTGGCTTTACACGGTTGTATTCTCTATTCAGTCATCTCTTCAACTTTTACCGTATTTAAGTGAAAATTCACGCGGTTTTCAATGAATCATTCCGATATTTTAAAGGCAAATCTTGATGTAATTATTACGGCCTGTCAAGCATGCCTGTATTTTGTGACAACTACCACGACATTGGTGTGATTTCAATGGTCCCTTTTTTGTAAGTCTGGAGTGCAGACGTCTTCCTTCTACGATGTTTCGATATAGCAGTCATCCAAACCGACATCTCTTTTGTCCTGTAGGCGTGGATCCACCAATGTGGCACTTAAGTAGCTTTATTAAGGGCATATGGAAGAATAGGAATGCCACTAACACGGGTGTCAAGCAACTATGGCACTAATGGAGTGGTTGAGTGGTGGTAAACTACGAAGGTCCACGTAGTCGGATGTGCATTTATAACTGATATCTTTAAACCGAAACTAATTGAGAAAAGCTGGTGGCGGCGAGGAACTAACACCCACACTGCCCAGCATTAGAACTTCGTGGACAAAAATTGGTAATCAAGATGTTGCCAAAGGGCCTCTCCTCCTGTCTTTTTGCCGGTATTCATTCATTAGTGTTCGTTGCCTTAACTACTCACCGTCAGCTTCATCTCTTCTGCGATATCAGTGCAATTGCGCGTTACCGGCCAATAGACACGTGGCTTATTGTTTAGCTTGGCTATTGGTTGTTGAGTTCTCATTTATAAATCTAGCTTCGTGTCATGCACATGTGCTGACATGATGCTTCTCTGCTGCAGTGATACCCTAGATGTCTAGTACACGCTGCTCATCATTTCTTTCTAAGCAATACATGGAATCTCGGTTTGCCAGGTATGAGATGCTTTGTTTCAACAGACATTCTGGGTTTTATTCCCACTACGTTGTTTTTTTGTGGTGGTGTTGATCGTAGGTCCTTCAACCAATGGATCCTTGCAGGAAATAACCTCCCTTCTCCAGCTTCCTCTGAGTCTGGGGCAGCCGCTTCACCGGGACCTACTGGTGACGAGGTGGATTTTGTTCATACCTCAGAAAGCTGTCTCCCCTCCTCACCCTCCCTCGCCACCTCAGTGCCTTCGGCAACTCCCCCCGCCCCATCTCCACCGCTCCCCCCACCTCCCCCTCCACCATCTTTTCAAACAAGGCTGGCGTCGGCACCCCCTCAGTCATCATCATCGTCCTCTAGCACATTTCCTCTCAGTGGAACCAGTCGATCCCTAACCTCGGAGGACTTTTCCGAACCCCTACTGGCCCGTCTTTCTACAAACCTGCTGTCGTCCTTCAGGAACTCCCACGGAGACAGAGAGGGACCGCCTCACGAGCCTCTTTGTAGTTTCCCTCACACGGATGCGGGAGATAAGGTGCAGGATTCGGAGCGCAAGTGCGTTTTCCCCCTTAAGCCTGGTGGCGGTATTTTGTGCAAATCTTGTCTTGTCTGGTTATTAACAACTTTGTCTTATGTTCGCAGGGCGGAAAACAACTTATCATCCACCCACCCATTTAACGACTTAAATGACTTCCAGTTGATCTGACCAGTATAAAATAACCAAATAGAAGTATAAAATGTATATGTAGCGCGTTGAGACTTTCCTGAAGGTGAGAGGCGACACTTTTCGGGCTGAATAGGCATTGTCAACCCAAAAAAAGGGTTGGGGTCCATAGGCCAATCCGCCTGGTGGAGCCTTAAGCCACCACCTACCGAAACCGAGATAATTTTTCATGCCCTCGAATCGGGGTTATTTTGGCTGCTTTGGTTTTCGGTATGGTGAGCTCTGGGTAATTCGTATTTCGCATATTGAGCCGCCCAAATTTCCAAATCGTTCTTAGTATAGATTTCGCTTGGTTCACCAATCTGACCGACTGGTTTCCCACGCAAGGTACAATCGGAGAATGCACTTTTACCTCCCTTTTTAGGGCAGGTGTTAGTCATTAGCGATTACAGGGAGCGCGACTACCCAAGTCTTCTTTGTCTTGTCAAGACCGCTTCTCCCTTTTTCCTATTGTCGTCAAAACATTCACACGATGCTTTGAAATGCGAAAAACAGTATGCTTTATTCGGGGGGTTTTTTGTTAAAAAAATTAGTTGCTACGATGTCCCACCCTTCATGGTTGGGGGTTGGGCGAGATCACCCCAATCTTAGAAATGGAAATGCACCCTGACACATTTTGAAGTTTGCCAACCTGAAGCAATTAGCTGGAGGCGGATTTTGATTCAAGGTATTGAGGATGGATAAAAAGCGAGCTGTGGCCATCCGTCACACCTGTTTCCGGGATCCCGAGGGAAATTTTGTCTCTAATGCAGTTGTTTAAGGAAGAAAATATCAAATCAATCTGCCTAGTTTGTGAATCACCATAGCTGCTGGAGGATGACTCACTCTCGAGATGAATACGCGCGCCTACTGCGTTGTTGAACTAACTAATCCACCTACCACTCTAAGACTGCGAAATACGTTTATCCTTATATCATCAATTCCCAATATCCTTTTCCTTGTTTTAGATGCATCTAGTCTGTTTACAATATGGATGATTTGTTGCTGCCATTTATCTATCGCGTTGCATTTGTAATCCCGGGCTCAGGTAGGCAAGTAGAGGCATCACATATGTGAGGCTAACAATCCAATTATTAGGAGGGATGAAGTTTACGGATTTTGCTGCAACGAGAACAGGTTATAGGTTGGATGTGTTTAGATTTAGAAATTGAGCTTACCTCGCTTGCAGTGCCCAAAAATATTTCCTTCCCAAACAGCTGACACATACCCTCTCTCAGATGACCCCTAGTCATGCCTTCAGGTTTTACCCATGCTCAGCGCGTGAGCGTGCATGCCTGCCCACTCCGTTATTTACTAATTTGGAGGGTGGGGTCTGGTCCATTCGTGGACCAGACATGTGTTTTAACCAGGAAGCCCTTCAGCAGCTCCCACCTACTTGTCCCTCTCAACCCGTTCTTTTTGTTCAGAACGATAAAGGTACAGTTGCTAATTTTGTTTCCTATGATTTGGAACTAATTGAACTGACAGTGATTTGTTTTGGGTCGGATTTACTAAATATCGATAGTGATTGGACTTAATCTTCCCTTTTTTGCATTGCATGCTGGATGGCTGCATCAAAATTTGGTCGCTTTTATCCTCCCTCCACTTTATTCTTTCAGTACCAATGTGCAGGTTGGGAATCCCGTGTATGAGAATGTGGAGGCCCCGGATATGGAAACGACTCCTGCAACGTAAGTGTTCATGGCCTGAGCCGATTTATTGGAAAGAGTAACTGAATGGCTCTTTGGCTTCACGGCTACTTCATATTGCCGCTACACAATCCTCTGTCTCTAAAAATACGCCTGTTCTTAAAAGAATGTGCTGATCATATTGAATTTGTAATTTT
The DNA here is from genome assembly GCF_000524195.1 of Echinococcus granulosus. Lineage (NCBI taxonomy): Eukaryota > Metazoa > Platyhelminthes > Cestoda > Cyclophyllidea > Taeniidae > Echinococcus > Echinococcus granulosus. Next base: position 74,825 of record NW_020170459.1, on the reverse strand, counting down.
CACGAACGTAGGAAGGTTTGCTTCAGCCCCGTGACCTATTGTTTTTCTTACCATCAAGGGATTCTACATCGTCAACCCTTCCCCTACGCCACCTGGATAACACACCTTCAGGTGATCCCAAGGCAGATCTAATTGCTCGCTTCCAAGAAGCTCGAGACTTGTTCTCTGGGCGATTTCAGTCTCTGATGGAGAGTGTCTTTCGGAATCTCGAGGAGTCTATCAATGAGACCTGTTCCATTTCAACTGCTGCCACAGCTCTTGGTGCTTCTGCAGCTTCCACTGCCGCCTCCGAGGTGGAAGCACCTATCCAAGAAGCGACTCTGATCACCACTCGTACGCGTTACTTCTTTTTTGTTCTTAATATATCATTTTAAATTGGCCTTGCATTTGTCTATCATCATTTTACACCCCAAAATTCCAAGCTCCCTTTCTAATAAAGCGTGATTTATGTACTTTTTTTGATAACAGACGACCGGGAGACCCAAACCGCGTCAAATGTTGTAGTTTCGGCGCAATTCCTCGAGGAGAACAAAATGAAGATGGCACTGCTGCGTGCGGAGGTGCTTCGACAAAGTCAGGAACTGGAGCGCCTTCGGCTGCTGTTGGACTACACGCGCTACGAGGTCGCGAGCAGTCATCGTGACCGTCTCACCGAGCTGCGTGCGGTGTGGGAGGCGGAGTTGCTAGCCGCGGTGGAGGGAGTGGTTAAAATCTGCGAACAAGAGGCTTCAAGGCTGATCGATGTTGTGAAGAGGAAGCAATGGGTTAGCGCACACTTTCTTCACTTCCTCGCTGTTGATGCATGCTGATATTGAGCTCTTGATTTTTTTATTTTCGTTGGATGGTGTTTGCTTCTTAGGGCTGGTTTGGTTAAAGGGGATTTCAGAAAATAAACCCTGGCTGACAAATTAAAAGTCGATGTGGAATTTCGGCGTTGATAACTTTCTTTCACTGTTGCTGACTTCACTGATTTCGGTGCCTATCTCTTGGAAGACTTCTTTGTTCAGTGTACTAAATGCTGCTTTTGTGGGGTACTTCCACGTCAAGATTGAGGGAGAGCCTCATCGTTTGCTAAGGTGAAGAGGAAGTGATTAACCCTCGCCTCCTCTCCGTTGCTCTTTGCAGTGTACATACTGTGGAAATGAGGCCTTCTTTTACTGTTGCTGGAATACGGTGTACTGTAATACGACGTGCCAACAATTACACTGGCCGGACCACATGAACTCTTGTACTCACCCAAAACGGCAGGTGGTGCAACAGCAACAGGAGCAGCCGCAGCCGCAGCAGCAGCGTCAGCTGCCTTAACAAGTGAGCTCCCAACTCGATGTTATTGCCATAAAGCGGTACTTCATTTAGTCATGGCTGCTATTTTAAAGGATTTGGATTGATGGCACTGTCGTTAGGATTTCCAACCGTCCTGTCCCCAAAGCAACCGACATAAATGATGAAGTGAGCGTCCCAATTTCAAGCACCGATTTGAATGGCTTTATTTGAGGTTGTCTTGATTGCCTTGATCCCACATCGCTCTCACCAGCTCTTCGATTGCGCCTGCAAATATCGGCTTGATTCCATGCTTGCTCTTCATTTTCATCATGTTCACGATGGATTGGAGTAGTAAAAGGGAATATAGGTGATTCTTCGTCAATGTCTCACCGTTTGCATATTCGGGCTACTTACACTTTAAGGTTGCCCGAGTTGCTAAAGGATTTTGCAGAATTCTTACTGAACCATTTGCAAGTACCATGTTTAAAAGCGCCGTAAGGGAGTGGATTGGGGGCAACTGGCCCGTCATTTAATTCCACTTCTTTCTCCCCTCTTTTTTGTAGTGATAACAACTTCCCCGGACAATTCTGACGCCCGTTGTGTTACAAGTATTTTTATTCTCGCATTCTTCTCATCTTTACAATTTCTGCGACCGACTATCCCGGCAGAGTTAACTGATATTGTTTACAGTATCAAAAAAGCAAAGTTTTATGATTATGCCATTTCGTCTTTACTTTAAGGCTCCTCATGAGGTGCGCTGTCAACTTGTAATTTGCCAGCAGTGAAGGTGAGTTGTTGCGATGACTCAGTTCACAGAGAGGACTGTGAAGTTGATAATTTTGACTAAGTCAAAAAGGACGGGCAAGTAAGTTCGTGAAAGCTGTTCGTGTAAGTGGCAAACCAGAAAGGATTGCTCACTTCCCATTTTGCTTTTTTTTCGTGGAATGCCTTCCATCTATCATCAAATGTTGTTTGAAGTCAGCACCAATGTGCGATTCCTCAAATCAGGTATGAAGTAGTGTATTCGACGGATTTCACAGCAAATTGAAGGGGAAAAAGACCTCCGCACCCTTTTTACGATCATAATTATGGTAGAAGGCCTTGTTTTTTGAGAAACGGTTTGAAGTGTGTGCGCTGCAGCCGTGGATCGGTTCGGACTGCGCATCTGGTTTTACTCGTTGGTTTTGCTATGGGAGTTTGAAAGATTGACGAATTTATTCCACGCTCAAGGTGTTCTTCGGTGAGATTTCATTAACGGCACTAGAGCGGTGCTTTTATGGACGCATGGATGTGCACGTGTTAGATTTGATGCGGTGGTCTACCTCTTAACTGGGCAGTTAGGCTATTCCCAATTCAACCTACGTAGATGTGCTTAGCCGGAATTGCCAGAGCGCATGTCTGAATTTCCAGAAGTAGGTAATGCAAAATTGGGGCCTTGTGGCAACCGAGCAACATGGAATGTAAATTTGTTTGCTTGCAGTAATTTGCATCCCCTCATCTGCGTCAGCACCTACTAAATAGATTTGGTCGTACCACTTTCTAATTATTATTTGTAATGTTTGTGACTTGGAATAGTTTTTTTCCAACGATAAAAGTCGTTAAGGCTTTTCAGTAGACCTCCAACAAGTGAGGTGTCAATAAAAACCCTCATTGACCCGAGAATGACTCATCTCACAGACCAATCAGTCAGGTAGCAACATGTGAACATTCCGCCCTTTGGGTGGCGGTGGCGAGCCGGTCGGCAATGACAGGTGCCGCCGCCCTGCTTGTCATCGTGCGCTGGCTTCGCTGCAGGTTGTAACTCCACCTTCTGACCACTGTTGACGTCTGTCAAACGTTCCGTAATGTTGTTCTTCTCAGTGGCGCCATCTTCACATCGTAATGCCGTTACTTCTCCTGTGACAATAATAAACCAGAAGTAACTACGGCCCTGAGCATATTTTGCAGCGCTCTCAAGGGGAAATTGGCTACCACATTTGTCCTACCAAACTGACCACTTTCAACTGCGGCTTAGTAGCTGGCAACTGTAACACGTCTTCCAACTCTGAGCATGCTACGCATTTTTCATATTTGTGACTCTGAACTCGAGTGTCACACTTGTGTGACGCTGGTAGCGAACTTGTTGATCATCAGCAATAAAAGCGAGTGACGCCTTCCTATGGCTAGATTGAACAGCTCCTTTATACTTTTGCTGTGAATTGTATAATCAACTCACCTGCTTCTTCTATTGCGAGGTGAAGACCTCCTCAAGATGCAGGATTTACGGTAGTTAAAGGATGCAAAGTAAAGCTTTCTTATGTTTTACACAAGTTCTTTTATGTAAATGCATTTGGCCCGCGTAGCACCCCCTTTTTTTCACTACACCATTGAGGAAAATACACAAATGCTCATTCAAGGCAACAGTTGTCCTCCAAGTAGGCTTTATCTACAAGTTATTTGACTTAAACTTTTTATTTGCTCATTGCCTCAAAATGCATATTTGGCACTCCATCAGGGCGTCATTTTTTGCTAAATTCATTGTTTATCCTCAAAAAAATCGCCCCAGATGGACTCATTTGGCCTCAAATGATTACATTTCTTCACCCCTGGTTGATGTGCTGCTTCAGCCTGCCTGATAAGGCAAGTACTACCAGTCGATCAATAATTCAATGAGCTGCGTGGGAAATCGATCATTGTGTAAACCGAACGTCATCACCGTCACCACTGCCAGATTGGTTACTAAGTAAAACCCGCCATCTTATTCGCGAACTGGAATTCAGGCTTCCACCACAGCTTAAATAGGTGTTCTTGACACTGCATTGACAGGAACACTATCGTGCTAGGTTTTGGCCCACCTGTTGTTGTGTGCTTGTATCTGCGTGCGTTTCTTTTGAAAAAAAAGGGACGGTTCACGCTATTCCCCTTCAACTTGGGGAAAGAGGGCTGGCAAGCCAATAGGCGATCAAGGTAGCTGACGTGGGATGCTATCCCAAGTGAAAGTTGTCCTTATTTCCAATCAACTTAGTCCCTTGGTGCGCAATATTATTCTACTTATGAGATTGTATTTTGGGGCCCGGCTCTGTTTTTTTCAATTCAGATCAACATTAACCCCTCAAAATTTAATTCTACGTCCATTTTTTACAAAGTAGGCGTGTCCATAATTAAAGGAATGAAAATTGAATCAGGAACAGCTAAACGGATGGCTTCATCATCGACATGAAGAACGCTGAATGTGGCTAGAGAAGTCAAATGCATAGCAACACTAAGACAAATCTTCTTAAGTAATAAGGGAAGATAAAGTGACATCTAGGAAAATACCCTCAGATCCTGTTATTCCTAAACCCTACCCGATTAATCACTTTGAACACTAGAGACAATCCTTTGATCAAAGACCATTCCCCATTCCAAAAGCAGAAGTGCTTTTAAAATGATTAAGTATTGCCAGAATCAAATAAAGATTGTGGTAGGCCAACGAGCACCATGCTGTGGCTCTTCACTTTCTTCCTTAGGATGCATTGAGAAATGGGATATAGCTTCCCAGCTCCGGAATGAGAACTGTGCAATACTATACTCTTCATATGGACTACACGAAGCAGAAGAGGAGAGTTCAGAATTCCCATTGTTATGCTACTCCTCCTCAGACCTCGTGATTGAACTTGCGATTGTAAAACGTTGGTGACAACGGAAAAGCCACCTCCAGACGAACCTACAAAGATAAGGACTCGGATTTTTGCCCCTCAAGAACGATGTGGCGGAAGATTTGTAAAGACCTCTCAAAAAAGGCGCATAGCCGTTTCTAAAGTCCCATCAAGGTCGATGGTGGTTTTATTGTTCAAGAGGCTGACGGGCTGTTAAAATTGGAAGGCCGTGGCATTAAGATTGTGGGGGTAACCTTTGAAAATTGAGTAACCTGCACAAACTCCTTTTGTTTAAACAGCCGATTGCTTACTACCAATCTGACCTGCAAGAAGTGGCAAATCTCATTCCATTCCACGGCCTTACAGCTTTCTCTCAAAAAGGCCCTTAATCGGACAATAATGTCACAAACGCTTAGTTTCTCCCTAGAGGGATACGTGGTCGCATATTCAAGTGTGGGTGCGTCGTTTTGTGGGAATTATTCTCGTAATGGCCTCTCCCACATTCGCATCTCCACCTGTTGTAGATCCGATGAGAAATCGGATCTCACCACTTAGTAACCGCGAATCCCTGCTTTTGTATATCGTAAAAAAATGTAGAAATGAATTTCTCATTTACTGAAAATATTGTAGGTGCTTTATAATTACTTGGGCGAAATTGGATTCGAGGTTGTGGTTACATGTATCTACTCTGGCTACTTTAGTTGTGACATCTTCTTAGTTACCAAGAAAACAAAATGTTAATGTTTGCTAAATCCCAAAATGCAAGATGAATTTAAGGCCAAAGTAGCAATAATTTGGGAATAATTTGTTTTTTTAGTGCTCTGCTCCGAGTCTTTTAGAAAGGCCAAAAAGTTTTATTTCTAGGCTTGCATACTTTTGACTTTTCTGAAAAACTTGAAGCGCTTCGAGCTCGTACTGAGCGGATAACAATTCTGATTTTGTTTCAAAATCCAGTTGTCAAAGAATGGTGTTATCTCCCATGGGGGACTGGATTTTCAGAGACTCACTTCAGAAGAGGTGAATCTTCGTCGACTTTAGCCAGTCCCTAATTTCGGGGTCTACAGCATAACCACAAATATAGCGAGATCGGGATTCAACATACCCCCAATACATCGGTTTAGGCAATGCGCCTTTTTTTGTTTTGGTTTTGGCCAAGTGCCTGTACGAAATGCTCCCGGTGTAGAGGAGGGTATGCTCGCTGGCGAAAAACCATTCGGTCCTTAGCACAACCTCTTAAATCAGTTTTTCTACTATGCAATTCGCTTTGCAGTGGATGCCATGTTCAGAACTCCTAACTAAATCTACTGCATGTACCCCCTTTAATAGGGGATATTTTCCCCGTGATATAAATTCATCACATAATCTATTTCTATCTCCCAGTCGATAGCGATTCGGATTACTGTGGAAACGGAGGAGTTACCTCAGAGCAATGACGAAAACGCTTTACTTGTGTATAGTTAACTTAGCGAGCTCTTGCTCCAAGACTTCCTTCCTTGAACCTGATGTTACAAATATGTGACTTACCTCCCTTACCAGGTGTGCTGCAGATGAGGTAGTTGGGTTTAAGGCAATAGAGGTAAGTGTAGGATATTTGTAATGTGAATGCATTTACATTCTTGTTTCGGTAAAGCAAATGTTCCTGTTATATCAGAACATTAAATTATTTGGGTTTTCCTGATCGGCTTTCCTCTGATACCCTGTTAGCGTTCCAGTAACAGTCAATCTGCTCCTTTCAAACGTCTGGTTTTCATAGTCTATCACTGCTTAAAGATGGACGGTATTGAGGGTACTTCCTTTTTTTCACAACAAATGCAACCAGCACTTGTTTTCCTATTCTATCGAGTAATTTTTTTATAATATACTTTTCACCTGCGCAATACCTACTAAGCATATATGTAGCTTCCCGATATTTCCCCGAATACGAAAGTAGGCATAATACTCTGGCAGAATGCGTATTCTCGTCGTGTAGTAGGCCTTGAGGCTACTGGCATAGACCTGAGGCCCAGTCACCTAGCGAAGGTACTATGACGGAGCACCTAAGTGACCCCTTTACCACAACCGAGATTTAAACTCTCAACGAAATGTTTTTTTTCTTATTTTGGAAAAGCTTAAATAAGATTAAGGTGAATGTTTGCATCGTAATCGGCCCCTTGATTAACACCAATGCATCAAACATGCACTTTAATCCCATATCCTCAAAAAGTCAAACTTTGAGTCCATTAATTACTTCCTTTACCATATCCACATTTGCATTAACTTACTTTTCCCTGTGGTGTGATTGAAATACAGCCTCCTCAAAGTGTATTTCACTAAAATTTCTTTCCGTCCACGACAAGTTTGCAGGCTATACTGGTAGCAGTCAACAGTATCGCCCTGACCTCCAGCCCACACAACAATGATGGCTACTTTTTCGGTGGCATAGTTGGGAGAGAGGAAGAGAGTCGGGGGTTTTTGCTGTCAAATCCACCTTGCTTGATACCATCATGCTGGGTTTAAACTTTAGCCTGCCTGACTGATTGACCAAATGTCAAGTCTCTTATCTGTGCGGAAACACGATAGATAAATAGACGGGATGAATCTGCATAAATAAAAAGGAAGGAATAAGAATCACTGGCCCACGCAAACGGCATTTATTGCCCATTGGGTCTCCCAATTTTGCGATGCGAGTTCTCCTTCTCCTATCAAGTCGTTTGAATGCAATTTGCAATTAATGAATGCTTAAAATGAGAAAATAGAAGGGAAAATGAGTGTTGCGTTCTGGCCCTCACTATTCAGCCAATTTTGCTGAGGTTGAAATACGTAAAACAATTAGAATACAGGTTTACAACCACTATCACCGCTGCATTCGCTACCATCATCATCGCCGTCGCCATGTGGTGTTTCATGTATTCATAATTGACATTTTTAACACATTTTTGTTGCTATTTCTATTTAAATTTCTTACTAAATAACTGACGTGAAGCTATCGAATAGTCCGTCTATCGTTTGTGTTATTAGTGGCGCAATTTAGCATTTGCCATGCTTAGCACAAAGAGTTGGAAGTCGAGGGGCCTGCACAGTAGGTAATGAAATTGACTGCGGCTTTCGTTATGGAGTGGTAGGTGTCATGTGACATCCACTTTCACTCTTGAGTGCGTAACAATCAATTTCACTGTTGAAGAATACGTGTTATTGTCGTAAAGAGTGGCTAGAAGGCCTACAAGCTAGCCCTGTTTAATTGTCAACTAAAATAAGCATCGCTCTGTTAAAAAACGCCCCTCCACCCTGTCGCCGCCTTTTATCACATTTCGGCGTCCTTCTCTTGGTGCCTTCAAAACAACTCCGGAACCAGGAGTGGACATACGGGATCGGTGTCGACAATGCATTTCGTTGATTTTATGGAGTTACAAATGTTCCTTCGTAGCGAACCGTGTCGTGGAAGTCCACAGACTGTATACTGCTCAAGGCTCTGCAATGCTCCATTGCCTGCGGTTCATTTGCCCAACGCAATTTTTAAGAGCGTTTGTCTAAACGAAAAGGATTTTACTGAGACAGAATTTAAGGTAACTTTGTGCTATTGACATTCTCTTTTTGTAGTAGGGGAGAGTTCCTTTGTAAAATTCACGCATCTTCGCCTGACTAAAGCAGGTAGCCCCATAGTAGTTGCTTCGAATCGCTCAAGTCTGGTCCACCTGATAACTACCTTAACATAGAACTTGAGAGTAAACTAGCTGATCGTCAAAAACAGACCTGACTTCAAGCAATCTGCCGTTGTTTCTCCACTGCACAGACTTCCTTCTGTGGCATTTAGATTTGGTACTCGATTTCGGAAATTCCCTCCCCCTGGACCGAATTTGCTTACCGATGCTAACTATGTGGCCTCCGGAATTATTCCTGGGACTGCAGTCGTCCAAATAATTGCTGAAAAAGTTATCGCTAAAGTACAGAAAGTTTTGCTGCTTGGGGCGCTATTTGACGTCGGTGTCACCGAGCTAGTGGCAGAGGCGTCAGGCACTGAGACAGTCAAATAGATAAGTCTATACTTAAGGATCTTTTACTACAAAGAAACAAGATTTAGAAATCTGTAAGCGAAACACAAAAGTCAAAATCTGCACTGTTGCAAAGGCCACTGGTAGGCTCTGTGTTTGTATTCAGGAAGAGATGCTAAGATCTAGTATTTAAATATCCGGAATAGCAGGGATTTAAAGAAAGCAATGATGCCAATTTGAGCGTTTATTTTTTGAAATAAAATCGACATAAAAGTGCAAAATTAAGTTAAAATAAAACCTAGCTACGCGTTTCTTATCTGTGCTATTTAGTTTGCCAGTCTCAATGGGCACTTTGATTGGGGTTTAATGAGGTGGAAAACTTCTTCAACCGCAATGATTCGATACAAGCAGCAGTGAATACTGATTTACCAGCAGTAAATGGTCAATTATACTTATTATCAATTAATGGTAATGTTGAGAATTCAAAACCTGATCGGAATTTTCGGTTGTTGCGAAGCCCAAAATGGTAACCACCAATCTTTTATACAAATGTAATATTTTGGGCATTAAGTTAAAAATGAAAAATCATCAAAAACCGAGGCCATTAAAATTTTTTAACACAATTCTGCAAGTCTGTTTCTTTGAGGCAAAGCATTTAATACCTCGCACAGGCAAATACCTTCGACATTTTAAAATCTTCTTCATATTTGTAAGTTTTGCAAAGTTCCTTATTGTTACAAGCTATCACTCAACATTACTTATTCTCTCGTTAGAATGGGCGTAAGAGTACTGCTGCGTTGAAGGCTTTCCACAGAATCACTTTCAACTGCTTGGACCATCCAGGCTTTATCGGTGATAGCTGAATTAGGGATGCTTTGTGATTATCTTTTTGAGTGAGGATTGTTTACTCTTTACGTGCTAAGTATCCTGTACTCTTGTACTAACCAAACACGAACGCTAGTTTCTGGAAATTTATTCCTGGTTGGAAATTGACCCTTAAAGAGCACAAGGAGGCAATGATGTTGCATTAAAATTAGCATTTTCCGGAGCTTGTCCAAATATTGCATAAGTTACACGAGGTATACCTTAGAAAAGAGTCCAAAAATTTTTAGGATGCATTTTTCCTGCTGCTACACAGGTTGATTTAACACGTCTGCCACCAGCTTCACAAATTCGGCGCAAGCATACTTTCCTGTTTTCAATGGACAACTACTTGCACCAACTCGCACAACACCAACGGATTGTTTAAGCTTGAAACAGCCAATTAGATGTAGGGTGTTTTGTTTAAGAACACTTACATATTTCCAGCTTTTAAAGGCCACTCGTTCCTTCAAGAGCCCGAAAGCGAGTACGTTAAAAAAACATCGTTATCCGCTAAATTTCACCGTGTTGGTTACCCACTTTTCCGTTACCTCACGCCTACATTTCCGGTAGTTAAGCTACTTTGCGATGGGATAACAAGAATTTGTCTATTGCGGTTTCGAAACCCCATTATTCTGCAGCACGGGAACGCGGGCTTGTGTAGTCGCAGTAACATAAACGTCCACGTTGACATAAATTGTACAAAGTGAAGGCGATTAAAACTACGTTACAGAGGAAACAATGTTGCTGCTGGGTAGAGGAGATAATTTGCGGTTATTTTGGATAAAGCGAAGCCACTGTTTTTTTTTATGTTGCTAGAACTATAGCCCCATTTAAGGGATCGTAAAGTGGATGTAACTGAATATAAATTAATTACAAATGGTGCTAAATTGGGCCGATTATGATGCTAAAATCCAACGACATGAAACCATTAGTTTGCAAAAAACAAGTTGTTGGAAGGTTTGTACGAAAAGAATGGCACAGAGGTTCACGGATATCACCTTCCAATGGAATAAAATTTGACGGGAAACGAGTGCGACAATCAAACGTTCATTTAGACTAAAGTGTTCCCCCTTTCGCATGACTTAATTTCACCATGGATACATTAAATGTGGCTCCGTTAAGCCTCATATAATACATCAATCGTTCGTTTAATACACGGTTTTGGTAGTGAACTACTTAGGAGCTACTGCACTATATCTCTGTCGGGCTGCCTGGCCTCTGGGCTACACTAGTAGCCCTTAAGTCCTCCTCTACGTCGAAAATGCACATTCTCCCCCAGTATTGCATCTTCTTTCACCTTCAGGGAAGTCTTGAGACGCTACCGTTTTGTTATGCTATAACACTAAAGTCTGACGGATATTTTAATTACCTAAGATTCTAAAATTAAATTCAATTTACCTCCTGATTTTTCCAAAACATCAAAAAAACTTTACCACCTCACAGAGACATCTGTTTAGTGATCTCAAAAGTGAGGCAATTCGATGAGTTTATAAAAAGCGATTTCACTTCTCTTTAAGAATCCACTTTGCGTGGACAATAGGTGGTAAACAGATAACCGACTCTATCAACCAAACTCAACACTCAACTTTGATAAATGAACTGAGAAGCAAAAGTTGACAGTCTGATTTCTACGAGTGCTGGTCATGTCGCTGATGTACATGTTGAGGGAGCGGAAATAAGAGCAGTGTAAGCCGAGCCATTTCCGTTTTCTACGGCATTGCTGTTATAATGTTATCGTAAGACCTAGAGACTTTCCTGAAAACCAAAGGACACTTAATACTAGGGCAAACAGCATGAATTTGGGCTACTGGTATGGTCTTGAGGGCCAGGCTACCCGGAGAAGGCACAATATCGGAACCCCAAAGTGACTCACCGCCAAAAGCGAAAGTTAAACAAACAGACGTTGTTTCACTATTTCTCTTTTTTGTTGTAATGCCATGATTTCGAATCACCATGTGATGGTGATTTTAATGACTCTCTAATTCAACTTGAATAATCTTTGGTGCGATTGGGTGTTCGGTAATCAGTGTGCATTATCCACCACTTGAGGCCCTGATTTCTTCGTTTTACTGTCGGTAAGGCTCTCCACCAGATGGATAAATAAGTGATTGAAAAAGGATGCTAAGCGTCAGAGCTTGGAGGCTTTTACTCATCATTTACCACAACCTACGGTTTTAATGATGAAATTGTGGATTTGCACAATTCGACTGGACTTGTTCAACAACGTGAAACGTCCGGAAAACCATTTTTATACTTCTTTTAAATGGTCTGCTCGGATGTGCAACCTTGTAAGTGCAATGTAAATGAAAGACAATTTGACAGCGACATCTCTATCAATTTTATTTTGGAATTCCTAAATCTGACACTCTCATTAAATGTCCAAATACCGAAATAAAAATGCACTCTTTATAGGAAAAAACTTCCCACAATCCAAGACAAATGGGGTTTATGTATTTTGTCCCACAAATTGTCAACATTTTTGGTATTATTTTCATTTAAAGATGGACGTTTTTAGCACAATTGATCTTCTGGTTAATGTGTTATTTTTGCTCGCTGAGCATCGTTCATGATTGCAACTGAATATAAAAATACTTTTGATGATTTTTTTATTTACCATAGGAATTCGCTAACGACTTAAGCGAAAAAGGGAAATTTAAACAGCCGACTAATCCTAAATTATTGTACTTTACTGTATGATTTCACAGGCACAAAGTTGCAGCGTTTGGTACGCAGACCCCAAGGTGGATATATCAAACTAATTATAGTGTAGTTTAAAACAATTTAAACAACTGACTTAACTCATGATGTTTACCTGTCGTAGAGAAAATACAATCACTGAAAAATTTCCTAGCAAGAAGTGACAGCACAGAGGAATGAGAGAGAGAGAGAGAGAGAAAGGGGGAGACTGGAATATGGGGAGCAAAAAAGCAGAAGTGAGGGCAGCACGGGTGATGGGCATGGCAACCACATGTGACGGATAGGCGGACGACGACAGATGCCATTAGCACCCGCGAGGTGAGGTGAACGTGCGACGGCCCTATTGGCTGCTCGGTGGGGGCGTTTCATCGGCGGATCGATAAGGAACGCAAAACCGCGGTGATACCGACGCACCGCCCATTTGTTCTGTACAATTGCAGCTTCGAAGGATCCACCCATTTAAAAGTGAACATTAACTTTTCTTACTGCTACTAATTGCCCGAGGCAGAAGAATGTCCTGTACATTAATATTTCCAGTTGCAGTAAATAATCTCTCTCGCTTGATGCCAACACTTGGCGTTATGGAGAAAAACTCACATTTCTTATCCTTTAAGGCGGTGGTAGTTAGTGTCTGCCACCATGTGATGCCTTATAAGCAAGTCTTCTTCAGGCGCTACCCTTCGTCTTTTCCATTACTACCTTTGACTGCAACAGGTGATGTATGGGTTAAATGCGGTGCTTTCACATACCTTCAAATGAAGGCGATGGACTCCTTCATATATTTTACCATCCAAATACTTTCATTAAGTGAAGTGCTTTAAAAGCCTGTAGAAAAGAAGTAATTTAATTCTCAATGGCCTTTGGTTTAATGGTCTGCGAATGGCGGCGGCATCTGGTGGGACTTGAAAAGATGCTCACTCGCTCACGACCATAGGAAATGAAGAGAACGAGGCAAAAAAGACTTCTCATCAGCACTTCCCTTCCACTACTTCGAAATACATGGGATGTATAAAATTTGCTTTTTGAGTGAAATTGTTTACTTATTTAGCATCTGATTTCACAAAGCCTGTGACTTGGGTAATGGGGATGTTTGACAGTTAATTGCTGTAGTTATGCAAAATTGCACATCTTAATGTACGAATGCATAAATCTTCAGTAGGGGCACAGTCGAACTCCCTCATGAATGATTAATCTCGGACAAATGAGATACCCTTATTATCAATCGAAATTGGAAAAATCTGTAGTTTAACGTCGCTTTGAGACCCAAGAGACACACTAGCAGCGATTTAAAAGTGCATTGATAATTTATTGAATACAATATTATTTTATAAGACATAATAATTAACGTAAATTTCTGGCCATCCTTTGACAGCAATTTATGTGTAGGAATTGCTGGAGCGTCTAGACACCCGCAGAGGAATCTATATGACCTGTCAATCCAGATAAAAACCCACTATGAGTGTAACCCCTTGAGACTTCCCTAAAGATGAAAGAAGACACAATGCTCTTGCAAATTATGTTTTGTCGACACATAGAAGGTCTTGGAGCTACTAATACGACCCAGCAGTCAGACAGCCCGGCAGAGCTACCAGGGCGGAGTTCCTAAGTAGCCCGTTACTGAAACCGAGAGTTAAGCAAACAGTTAAAGAACTGCATAAATGTAGAGAAGGAAGCGTGGTTAAATGGCAGAAATTAACTGACAAAATACGGTGTCTCCAGGATCTTGACCAAAACGCAGGGCGACTAAATAACTCACCTAAACATAGGTACAACCTGAGCTGGCACTCTCCTCTTAGAATGCACCAGCACATGGATAGTACTTCTGTGGAAGGTAGTTATTCTAGCTTGATTTGGTCTATTCTACTGCTAAATTAACTCTTTAAGCGCTCAAAATCCAAATTGCTAGGGAATAGAGTACGATTGCTAGCCTAGATACGAATCCATTTCGGCTAGATTCCGATGTAGTTGGGGATGCGTTGTGATGGGAGAGGCAACGTGCTCTCAAGAAAGCATGACATACATTTGTAGCGAAAAATATCCCCATAGGCTGCATTTAACATCTCGGTGTCGTATTCTATGGCAGGTGTTATAGACACACTGGAAATTTACAAAGTTATTTTAGCTTATCAGATTCCTCTTTTAACTCTCCCCCTTTGGCCTTCAAACCCTTTAAATAAGCCGACATATTTAATAAGGACATGTTTTTTGATAATGGCAAACGGGGTGGAGAGGTCAGGGGAGCATGTTTTCACCTCTAGTCTAGATCAGGAATTCTGGCCACACCTCCGCTACCAGATTTGTGCCCACGGAACGCTCCTCACCCAAAAGGAACATTTAAACAACACACGTATTACAATAGAATCAGTTTCAAAGAGCATAAAAACATTTTGATGCACACGGTGGAAGAGGAGGCACCAAATTTGCTCTAGTTTGCTATTCGTTCTGGTTCTATGTGCTTTGCAGTGCCGAAGAATATGAAGCTGCCTTGAAAGTGGCAATGAGCTAGTACTGGAAACAAAACATTGTCAACTGAGCGATATAGTTCTTCTGGAAAAATGTGAAGCTAATAATTAGTGCTCATTTAATGCTTCGTATCAGGCACGAACCTCTTGTTGTGCATAAGCCTCAGAGCAACTCGGGCAAGATAATGCACTACTTTAGTTGTTTGTTTAACTCTTCGTCTTAGTTTCGTGGGCACTTGAGCTTCCGCCTTTGTACCCTTGCTGAGTGGCACGGTCTCTGAGAGATCTCGGGGCACTACAATACACGTCTAATGAAATATGCGGATTAAATACGATTTCCTCTAACTTGAAATGTGTTTGAAGGAGATTAGCCCCACAAATGTGTTACCTGATTCGAAACGGACCAATTAGTGTTAAAACGATGAAGCATGCATTAAATGTTCTTGGTTCAAGGATGGTTACATTAACTTTTTAGAAGGTCACAGCCACTTTCAGCAAAGTAGCTGTGGCAGTTGGTGTCATGTTGGGAGCTTTAAATCACCTACACTTTGATGTTTGATTACCTTTGGTGACCCTGGCAGCCAGTGCACCTAATTATAAGGTTGAACTAATGTAAGATGAACCACTTTAAGCTAAAATTATGCTCTCCGCATGGCATGATATATTTGATTCGCATTATCTTAAAGCAATCACTTATATCCTAACCTGGATTCACTAAAAGTAAAAATGGAGTCTTCAAAAGTAGAAATCAACAAAGAGAGAATTTCTAAATGCGCAAATCCATCTTCATGAATAACCAGGAAGGAAAGTACACGATACTTTGTGACATTCTTTGAATGACCCAGAACAGATTTCTTGACCTTATCCACTGTGCCTTAATTTTTCCTTGGAAAATAAAATGGAATTCTAACTCATTCCACTGCTCCCAGTCGTCCTAATTACACTAAAATTAGTGAATATCAAAGTGTTTGATTATCCTTAAACAATTTCTGTGAAGCACTCAGAGTCTACAATGACAATGGTGTGAATTTCTCATGGACGTCATTCTCAACCACTAAAAGAGCCAAAACGAACTCTTTCTCAATTTAATTTACACTACATCCACCAAATTTAATGTTATTTACAAAGTTGAGGAGAATAAAGCGAATCATGCCAAATATTTATGGATATTTGCAATCTCCACGGAATACTAATATTGATAGGACCCTACCTACTCTTTCCGAAAAAGCTGTTATGACCGAGGCTTTTATTCGAGTGATTTACAATATTTCTCAAAATTCACTACTCGCTGTGTGTTCGGAGACACTTTTTAAAAAAAAATATCTCTTGCAAGTAATTATTATCAACTGGCTGATCAGCAATGAGTAGAACGAGAATTTCAGCCAAGAAACATTTGGCAACCCCAGTGTTCTCGGTGTCATGGCCACTGCAACAAAACAATGCGCCTATAAATAGAGTGCGCGGATGGTAAACATTCGGACTGTGTATGCTGAAACGAAGATGTGTCCGAATGAAAAAAAATGGACATAAGGAGCACACACACTCTCTTTCCGCAGGTTTGCACCTGGCACAAATGATTCATGCCTCCATCTCTCCTATGTACATGGGTTGACGTGAATTCGGTCGGAAACTCCTCCCTTTCCCACCTTATCCGTCCTCCCAATTTCATTCCTTTCAACTAACAACTATTAACGAGTCTCCGCCCGCATGTCTACTGTGTGTGGGACGCCGATTTTAAGCAAGGATGATATCTTGATCCCTGTGGCTTTACTTACTGTCATGCAGTCAAATTTGAAATGAATACTCTCGATTCCGTTGACAAAAAAAGAGCGGTGAAGGAAATCAAAGTCGGCATTGCAAATATTAGTCAATTAGTTGCGTTTGCCTTTGAACGCATTGGCGTCAGCGGTAGAGATGAGAGCCGCCTGGAGGAAGTGACAGTTGCCTGTTTATGCACGCTTTAGTGAGTTTGCCGCAATGAGTAGTGGCTGGGTAGAAGAATGAATGGGTGGACGTGTGCATGAATGAACATGGTATGCATAGATGTACCTCATTGGTGGATGGATGGATGTGTAAGTAGGTAGTATTGCTTCCAAGTCTAGGTCTTACAGTTGCTTGTGTTGCAAAGACTGATTGGTCGTTGCTAAATCCTACCCTCTAGTGTTCACTCCAATGCTTTTTACTCCTGCATTTTGTTCTAGTGATTGACATTTATAACTACTTAGCTTGATTTTATGTCTTGACACTAAAATGAATTACCAGCCTGCCACAGAATTGCAGAATTGCACTTAATACTTTAATTGGGCACGACCACGCACACCTTAAGGGTCTGCCATGATCTGACCTTCATGCTGATATTCTTCTAGCCTTTCAACGATTCAGGAATGACTGGCGAACTACAGTAGTGATGATCATGGAATCCATGCCTCAAGAGTAGCAGGCTCGGTGGCCGAATGGTGTGCAGAAACGTCACAGAATGAAGGCATCTACTGTGGATGGCTGAGTTTGTCAATACTCACACCAGAAGGCCCTCTAAGCCGCATCAGCTCTTGGAGACCCTCCCAAGTTTCAGTTTTGTCCATTGGCTAATAATACGACAAGACCAGATTCAATAAAAGTGGGAGCATTCCATAAGGAACTGTCATGGCGCTCCTTTCTCACGTTCTTTCGGATAATCATTCCTAGTAAAAGAGAACACTAATACCATTTCCTGGATGAATTCCCCTCCCCTCCAATGCAGTTTATCAATCAGAGGACCTGACAGTCATGAATCCCAACTGAAATACATACCATGCGTCAACATTATCGAAATGGTTTGCAGTCTTCCTCTAATGCAAATTTGTCCTTAAAGTTCTATTCCCATCTCACGAGAAGACTAGTGATAGCTATAGCCTGTGAGTGACCTCAGGAACTGTAAGGACAACGCTCAAAAGGTGAAGGATCAATGAAGTAAAACAATGTTTACTTAACCGCTTGGACACTTAAATGTCTGCCTTTTGGATACTGTCCTGAAATCTGGTTCACTGAGCCTCCAGTACGTAAGTGCTAATCCTCGTAAGCCTTATTTCGGCATCAGGAATAGCTCAAAACGTTAAAGCTACTCAAACAGTATGAAAAGCAATTAGCTAGCGTAAATAAAACGCTCAGACTGGGATACTTGTGTTTACTGTAGCCTCCTGTGTTTCTGCAAATCGCGTGCTTCTCATTCATCCCCCGCTTAGCGCATATCCACCCGCCACGCCTCCAGCTCCTCCCCAAAGCCCCTAACTGGAAAGCTGTGCTGATAGCAAGGAACACCTGAAAGCGGTTCCTTTAATCTCCTTTTCATATCTTTCCCTTCCAATCCACCCGCTAGACGCCTAAAAGAAGCCTGTGAGCTTTTTGCCTGAAAACTTATGCGTTTGCGCACACTTTGAAGTTCTGGAGGGTTGAATTTTACCATTTGCAACTTTGACTCTGCCTCGATTTTGCACTTTGCTGACAAACGTGCAAACAAATTTCCAAAAGGAGGGTTGCGAAGGCTTTTTTTGTACCAATAGAATTTGGATACAATCGAAGTGGATCAGCGAAAACAGTTGATTAAATTTGATATTTCTGCCTTCGATGTTGCAATCTTTAAAAAAATAGGGCAACCGGGAAAAGAAGTTGGTAATTGTGCACTAAATGAGGATTGAACGAGGAAGCATTGATGTGTTCGAGGCATCCCTACAAACGTAACAATACCCGTGGGTCTGGAAGCAGGCCTGTAATCAGCAAGCTGAAGGCCTCCGAAAATGTTAACATCGATGGCATGAATGGAACCCCATCACTCTAGGTCGGTGGTTGGGGACTGAGAAGCCCATGCATTTCATTTTGTGACCCAAGCAACTATCCGTCTGTAACAAAATATCCTACCTTTGATTCTGCATTGACAATAACAGGAAGCAGGTACATGAATTGGATGGAGTGCAGCGCCAGAGTTATCCCTTCTTCCCAGTATAGTTAGAGTCAGAGTTGTTCACAGCTCTTTGTAACGATGAAGATACTACAATCCCCTGGAATAGTTTTATTTTAAAGTCTTTTTATGGACTACTTTGATTCTTCCATATCTGCTTTTATTCTGTGCCAAACTTGAGTTTGGAGTATTTGGTGAGTATTGAAAAAGTATGGTAGGCCCTCTCTTCTGTTTTATCTGGTTCATTCAGCAAAATTGGCAACGCGTTTATCCGTATCGGGTTCGCTTGCCACTGTCGGATCACTCCTGAAGACTTCAGCAAGACGCACCGGTGTGAAAAAATGCTTCGTTCGAACATAAAGAAGGGCTGAAATGATGAGGTCCGGACGTAATACCATGATACCAAGATGGATACTAAAGAACCAGCTTATTTTAATATCAATTCAAGTCAAATGACGTTTTCCTAAAACAAAAAGCCTTTTAAAGTTTACGTTACTGTGAGGCTGCAGTCTAGAGAATAAGTTAACCCACCTAATTTTCGGTAATGGTGTGACAGAATTTTAGTTACAAGTGTCCACTCCGCCCATTGTGCGACTGCCATGGCTAGCATTTGTGGTCAAGGCTGAAAAATGTGAGATTATATCTTCAGAGGTTTTAATTACCCTTTGTGGACGTTTAGATGCGCAAAACTTTGTCCCAAAACAGCCAAAACAGTCTAATTGATCGCTGAAAACATTTCCAACAGCAATTTTGTCTCACAAAACACTCAATTCAATTGAGGGCGTTGCTATCTATTATTTTACCATCCTCTTGAGATGTATTGTAGAACTTTAGTAATTTATTTAACTCATGGTTCTGGTAACGGGTCATGTAGGGACTCCGTCATTGTACCTCCACTGGGCGGCTTAGCCTCCATACCATACCGGTATCTGCAAGCTCCACTGTGTGCAAAATATACGATTATTCTGTCCGAGCACTATGTCTCCTTTCGGCTTTAGAAAAGTATTGAGCCCTACATTAGTGGCGATTTTAAACGGCAGCTATCCTGACTTCTACGGCTGAGTGGTAAACCTTATTGTGATGAAAAAAGGCATGCAATGCGAATGGAAGAATCTGGGACGACTACTAACAGAAGGTCTGTAAAAGACGCCCACCTTCGGAAACTACCCCAACCCCGTGTCCAGCAGGGGTACTATTAACAACCGAAACGACTCTAGTCGTGAATCCCCTGGAAAAGTTCGTTACCGAGCTGTCTACGGTGCCTAGATGAAGATATCAATGAAGTGAACACGCGATGCCTCCTCCGTCGCTCTACTGGCTTAATACAATCCGAATAGGTAAATGTGTGGGCGGCTCTGAAGTGAGAACAACGTAGCAAAGAAGAATGGACGTGAAACATTATCCCCACAAAACCATTTTATACCCCCTCCTTTATTAAGCGATTTTGCATTGGGGACAGCGTGCATACGACTGGCGATGGACATATGAGGTTGTCAGCACATTTCTCCCTTCCCTCAAATAGAGTTCCAGAAGATGACGAAACATCAGCTGCAGCGGAATTACCAAGAGGGAACAGTGACTTTGCGGTCATGTATCCTCGCGGTTGCACGCAAATTCCATGACTGGCGGAGTGTATTTTTTACAGCATCGACCGCGTTGTGACAGGCGACTTGGGAGTTTAACAGAGAGAGCCATCGAGAACGACGTCTAAAAGAGAGGGGCTACGTAAAAGGTCACTTAGGGGCCTCGTCATTGTACCTTCTCTGGGTTAACTGACCTCCGACCATGCCAGTGGACTTAATGACCTTCTTTACCTCGGTAATACATACTGTGCTTAGGTAGCAAGTCTTCGTTGTCTTCAGAAGAGTTTCAGAGAGCTACAACATTTCTTTTACTTTAAAGACCCTGATATCAAGGGTTATACCAATTTCGAAACCCATTTAACAACAAAACGCAACCTGAGTTGCCTAATTTAGGGTCGCCTGATTTACTTCACCTAAAAATTTTGTCATTAACTTTTATAAATTGCGAAATTTGCGACCTGAGATATGAGACTGAATGGCATTTTATGCACCGAAATTTTTAATTTCTCTTTAGAAGGAGTCACTGAATAAGGGATGGAACCTGCTGTGAAGGCCTTCTGACACACGCGCTTCCAACGTGACTTTTGTATGGCGCCTCAAGTTTCTTTCCTGAGTCCGTACTTCACAAATACGTGACAAATATAATCAAAAGGAAAAAGAAAACAAAGTCAAACTGGTGCCATATCCGAACAGCAAAATATCTGGGCTGTGGAAGCCGATTAGCGGCTTCCTACACCGTGGTAGCGGACGTGTTAAACTCTTCCACATTTTTTAAAGACATAGCTCTGGTGATCCCACTGCCTATAGTTCCGGTTACGGACATTCTGACAGGCTTTTGATAATGACTTTTCGCAGGAAAGTGTGCCATGCAACAATAGGTTAATATAAATCCAACTTTGTGCGTGATTTGCCACAACTCCCTCTTTTTGTCTTTCCGGTGGTATGATACGTGTGGTCGATGGAATTTTTTCAAACCTACGAAGCGAAGATGGTTGCGTTGGTAAATGTCATGGAGGAAAATGATGTGTGCACGAGGTATTCTTGCCCCTGTTTAAGGCGTTAATCGCCAAAAGCGCAAATATTTTGCACCATCTCGAAGGATTAAAACAAGACCATTTCCTAGTCTTATTTGGCCTTCAGTGGATGCCCAGTTTCCGAGTAGGTTAATTAGGGATTTGTCACGGGTAATTAAGGAATTTACTTTCACAATTAATAGGCCTATAAATTAGATCCAAGTATGCTCACGTTTTTTGATTCTTGAGTTACAGAAGGGCATTGGCTCTACTTGAGGTGGAGCAAATGAGGATGTCGTATTAAAAGAATAAGGCATCTGGTCTGTGATAGTAAATTTTCTTCTGAGATCCTGGCAAACTCTGTTTTAGGGAGTTGTTTTTCGGATGGGAAGAGGTGGGGCCTCTGGGAGCAGACCGCGATCCTCTCGATCGGCAGTAGAATGCTCTACTTCCTCAACGACCCTCCAAAGCGGCTGCGGAACGCGATTAGTAGTTTGAGAAATCCACTGCCATTGTTTTGACGTTTTAAGGAGTTGCTATATCACATTCTAAAAGGTACTAAAATGATACATTTGTAAGAACGTTTACAGCATCTGCTGTGGAAAGCAATAACGCGTGTCGTGGCACCTGGGCGGGTCGGCGGTGAATGGATACTTGGGGATTCGCCTCACATTCCTGCCACAAGGGCTATTTTTGTTTTGTCAAGTGTGTGCGTGTGAACAGAAATAGCGTTGTAGTGAAATGCCGCTTGACTAAACCCACCTTTACCTGTAGGTCATAGTGACTCTCGTTTACAGGGTGCTACGGTTGTCGCAGATATGGAGGCACTGGAATGGGAATAGATGATCAGCAAGGTCTCCCGAAAGAGGTCTTTTTATGGCTTGTTTACTTATCAATAAATATTAAATCAGTTCTTCTTTCCAGAACACCATAGCTCCATTATTTAAATAATTAGTGCGAGAACCCGGCCTTTCAGGACTATTAGCCCCAAAAGAAAAGGGGAGGGAGAGATGGGAAAAAAATTGAAATTGTGATGTGCCTTTCATAAACCTGATGCAATGTACACTTCTAAGGGCTTATGCAACAAAATAATAAGTCCTGTGATCTTTGATTTGGGTCTCTGTTAGATTTGAGTCTAAAAAGAAGACTTATTATTGCAGTATCTCTACTTATCAATCGCCTCACCCGCTCTACGGCACTCTCCATATCATCAGAAGTTCAAAATTGTGATTTTGCTGAGACTGTACAACGTTATTTTTGTTCTTGAACCTCGGTTTTGGTAACGAACCACTGAGGTGCTCCGCCTGGCCCCCATATGCCTACAATATATATTCTGTCTAGGCATAATGTCTCATTTTGTCTTCGGGAAAGTCTTGGCACCGAAAAGCAAACCTGATCATAAAGGGCAATCATTCCAATTTCTACTGCTGAGTGATAAACCTTAGCCTGGCAGATGAAGTATATATTATGTGGAGGCGAAACTATTTGGCGAATCCCAAAAGAAGCGTTGAAAAGACGTCCACTTTCAGCAAATACCTTAGTCCCATTGCCAGCAAGAATGCTATTAACAACCGAGGCGTCACAAGCCGTGGCCGTGAACCATCTAGAAAGGTACCCGTGTGAAGATGTCGATTCGGTGAACACGCGATGCCTCCCTCACATCTCTCCTAGGTGAATAGATCCCAGATGGAAACTGAAACCCCACTCCAGCAAAACGGCTTTGAATCCGGTCCTTTATTAAATACCTGCTTCTAGGCCAATATTCTTACAGCTGGCCACGGACAGCCTTGATGATCAGCACATTTTGCCTTCCCCAATACAGTTCCCAACCAGGACGCACTTGTAGATGTAGTAGAATTGCCAAGAGGAATCAATGACGCTGCAGCCACATTTTTCTCAATTGTACACAAATTCTATGATTGGCACGGTTGACACCTGAGTGCTTTTCCTTGCCACACCGACTACCATGTGGTAAGAGCACCATAACTCTTGATTTTGGTAATGGGCCATTGAGGTGCTCCGTCACTGTACCTCCGGGTCATAGCAGTAGTCCCAAGCCCTTCTCTAGGTTGACAGTCCACATTCTGCTCCAGTATTATGCCTTCTTTCGTCTTCAGGCAAGCCTCGGATACCATGAACATCCATAAACTATTTGCTGCTCTAAACTTACCTATTCACTGCTCCCAGTTATCTAACATATATTGGTAGGTAACGCACATTACGTGGCTGCAGACTGGCGTGATATCGGTGTATTTACCCCGTAGGGATCACGTGATAAAACGGCCCATTCAAATGCTCTTTAGTGTGGTTTTGTTTGATTAACACCGGTCAACACCATTCAACATGCTGTTGACATTACCTTTTCAACGGACCTACCTTCCCATTCAAAAATAAATTACCGCAGATTACCACTTTCCCATGAAATTGTACTGTTTAACCCAACTTGGTTGGTTTGTTTAGCTTAAGCCCCTGTGAAATGCAACACCTAAATATTTACCTTCGCAACTAATCAGCAGGTAGGTGTTTCCCAAAGACAAATTAAACTACGCATTAAGACCTGCGAAAGGCCTCAGTACCGATGACGGTAAGAGCTAAGTCGTCTTTGTTTCCCTTCTTTAAAGTCCAAATCTTCACACAGTGATTGTTCCGTTTGTTCACCGTCATTTAATCGGCTAAAAACCCGTGATATCTTCTACTATAACCAAAAATCACACTGGCATTACTTCGAGAAGAGTTTGCTTGATTCACATTTTTGATAGGGGCGTGAATTAGGCAGAAAAAGAGGGAGGAAAAGGGAGCGAAAGGAGGAGTAGGGCGCGCATACACCCGATAAGCGAGTGGCTAGTAAACAGGTAGTTGGTTATGTTGGGCGTATACGTATAGAGATAGAGCAAGAGTAAGAGAGAACGATATATAGCGCCTAGGTTTAGAGTAGGAATGGACCGAAATAAATCAAAAAGTAGGAGGGTGGGGGAGGGCGTTATATCATTGTGTACATCGAGGTCGGAAGACTGTTTGACCAGTAGAGAGAGAAAGATAGAGAGGGGGGGAGAAGAACAACGAAGATAACTGGAGCAGTAGGAGGAAAAAGGTGAACATCTACTTCGAGAGCCACTTTAGACGAGGAGGCTGTGAAGGAAGATGCAGATGGAGCTGGTGAGGAGGACTGTCAGTCGGCTAGTGCTGTCTGGATCCCCGTAGCTATCAGTGCCGCTGTCGTTAATCTCGGTGTTATCGTTTTCGCCCGTGCTGGGGGCGGCAGGAAGAAACCCGGGGAGAGGCTCCGGTTCTATCAGTAGATTCTTCTCAGCTACACACATCCCCTGTTCACACTTGCTGTAACCGTAGGGACAGGCGGAGCAGGCCTTTCCGATCTTGAATGGGGCGTCTGTCTCGTTATTAGCCCTGTAGAGTGAAGTGATAGTGCCTAATGAAAGAGCATTTAGTTGAATCAAACCGTGATCTTGGGTGTAGTTAAATCGACCCGCATAACTTTGAAACGATGGGAGGGAGAAAATGAGCGGACAGTTAGTGAGGGCTTTAACTTGGTACGCTGGTTTCCCAGCACCTAAGCGAATCACAGCTGCGAGAGAGAAATTTTAAGTGGAGCAAAATGAAACAGAAGAGGATTGCCTCTAAAAAGGAACACTTAAAAGAATGTTGAGAGGAGGAGTCAGTAAAGCTACATAAAAGTCTACTCTTCTATGGATAAAAGTTTAGCACGAACCCGCAACCTTTGATATTCATGAGAATTTGGCTTTAATGCATGAAGCGTGATTAACTGATTCCTTTTTATGGACCTTAGTGCCTTTGTAGTAATGTAACTGGCAAAGGAAAAAGAGGTCGCTGGTTACGATTTCACAGGTTCGTACGAATTAAGAACGCAGTAAAATCCTAGACTTGGATCTGTTTTCAATTACACAACTAATAATAAATCAGGTCTACGGTCCCATTAAGCGACTCTAAGTACTTGTTTCGAAGCGAATCCAGAGTCTTCTTTTTTCATCTATTAAGTTTTAAATAACTAGGTAAAACTCATCAAAACATATGATTGAGTGAAATCTTTTAAGTAAATGAAGTGATACTCCGTCACTAAGGGAAACATGTATTCAAGGTAATGTCAGCCTTATCTAAATTTATTCAAACTATCGTCACTTTCAACGAATCAACTTTCAATCAGATAGATACTCAGCTTCAATCAGAAAGACACTAACGAATAGTCAAATAGTTACTTTTCGAGTCTCATAAGGAAGTCAGATAGCTTCCTACCTTACTCAACTTAACTCCCTCTTGATTCAAGGTATTTTTTCGCTAAAGAACCAAACAAACTGAATGGATGAGCATACCTCGAGTTGTAGATGCACACCATGATGGATTTAGTCCCACAGACCTTCAGTGAGCAGCCGACCTGGGATGCGTTCGACCAGACAACCTGAGCAAAATAAGAAAGCATGCTATGCATAAAATTTTCATCTCCAATACAATGTCCGACAATGAAAAAAAGACCTCTTCAGTAAGTTGATTTTTTGCGACTTTGAGAGAGGTGTTATCAGGGTCGGAGACAGGATGCATCTGTCGAGATGGCCCTTTTTTGCGCTGTAGTGTCTCATCATTTATATGCATGGTCAAAAAGAAGAACCTTTTTTGGGGAAAGCACAAAATGGTATGATACCACTTACTACCTTGCCAAATTGGACCTTTTTGTTCGTATGTTTTCGTACCTTGTGGAGTGTGGAGGAGTTGAAATAATTGGTGCCTTCACCATGAGTCAGGATTATGTTAATCACCTTGTCTATGCTTGAGTTTTTCAGTAGCCCACCGTTTTTCGGTTGAAAAAGTGGGCATTATTCATTGCTCCTACCTCCTCCTTTACTAGTAGAAGGGAACTGTGAAGTAAGTTCCTTCAGCTAAAATCAGGCGAGGTGATTTGCCTGTTAGCCCCCTAGTCATTAGGTAAATCTACCTGAGAGGCATGTTTCGAACTATTTGTTAGCCAATGCCTTGAAAAAGATTCTCAAACCCACTCCAGGGTAATTAAATTGTCTTCTTTAAAGCTTTTATTCAGAAATATTTAACACTCAGGATAGCAGTCTGTAATCGAAGTAGACCTTAACAAATAAAGTGACACATTCTAATCGATCTCCTAACGTCAACCCCCGTTCATTCATCCAGTCACAAAATTTAAACAACCCGCCCAAAAAAACCTGACTTGATGAGAATGTTTACTTCAAAGGAGTGTTGAAAAACTGCCGCACACTCTGAAGTTCCCAAAGCAAGTTATTAAACTTCCATATGCATGATATAAATTAACTTTGGGAAAAAGCAAGCGAACAAGCATGTTCACTTGTGCCACAAGGGCAATCATGACCTTCAAATGCCTTTGTCACACTGATGCGAGCGTCGCAAATAATGTAAACATCAAATAGAGCGTAGAATGTCTCACAGAAATCAAAAATTAATTACTACTGGCATCTCTCACTCGAACGAAGTACGGCCTACGAAATAAAATCGGATACGAAACACCCTAAGAGCAATCCGTTCTTTCACAAATCAAATCACCAATATGCAAAAAAATCATATCTTATGCGAAGAGAATTTTGTAAATGAAAAACGGCGCTTGAAGAACTCTAACTGAATCGGCCAATCAGACCTGAGGATTTGATCGAGACTAACGGGTCTTCTTCGTTCTGCCAATAAAAATCGAAAGTTTGAAGATACTTTATCGTAATCCTTGTTTTCCATCGATTTGCCGATTTACTATGCATAGCCTGGTAAGGGATAGACAACAATGCCAACGGTCAGCAGTAGCTGAAATAAAGAAGAGGTGGTTACCTGCCACCAGGCATCGCAAGGATGGCCAGGACATCCACTATCGGGGTAGTAGTAGGAGCGTTGGGATCCCCACTGGTCAATGATGGAGGTCTGGATGTCCTCCGGGTAGCCGTCCTGCAGAGGCGGGGGGTAGGGCGCGGAGCCGAGATTGGCACCGAGATCGCGGAGCTCCGTTTGAGAACGTACCGCCTCCACAGATTTGGGACACTTCTCTACCACCAAGGCTGCAATCCTCTCCAGATTCACACTCCATGTCTATCACACAAATAAAATTTCACTAGCTGTGAAATAGCACTTCTGGAAGCTCCAATTTTCCGTACACGATCTCAAAGGCCACAGGCAAGACCAGGCAACAAAAAACGCGCTCAAATTTTTACTCATTGGGTCGGGATTCTGCAGTAATCTGTGGAATGGGAGCTCCGAAATCAAGCAACATAAAACTATGCAACGTAGTGTACTTGTGTCTGCATTTCGGGATGTTGGAAGCTACCTATCCTACAAAAAGAGACCGTTTCTGTAGTTGGTAAGGGTACGATTCGAAATAAATTTGAGACTGCACTCCCTCCCTTTGGAAGGTGCTCCACAATTTATGGCATCGTTACGCACAGGGTTTATTGCCCTCTCTTGGATCAAAACGATTCTACGAAATACCTCGGAAAGGTTTGTGCCAGGGTGCAGATTCTAACTATTCTGACGCCATCATACTCCACTCGGACACATTTCACAGCAGCATGAAGGGTGTGCTAGGCCCTTAGCGTTTTGAGATCTCGCATCCCCACCATTGTTCAGTGAAGTGTGGTCCTGTCTGACCACTGACTAATATCTCCAACCGTCTAACCCCAAGCGCAGTAGCTAAACTACCTCCACCTCAGATACAACTTGACCTTAATTTTTTTTACCTTTTCTGCAGTTTGCTAGGCTATTTACCATTCACCCGACTTTTATGACCTTCTGTACCGTCAAAATTGGCTCTAAGTAGGCCCCCACGACCACTGCCATTCCTAGCGGATGCCACCGATTGCTCGCCTGATGCAACTTTGCACAGGATTAATATTTTGACAAGAAAAAGAACGCCTATTTAGATTTAAGTGGGAAAACAATATTAACAACAACAACATCTGGATGTATCCAAAATTGAAGGTGCAGTTGGGGCTTAAATTCGGCTTATTTACTGCTGTCAGATTCGCACACTAGCCAGCACTTAACTTAGTCGTTGAATGGCCATAGTAAAGTAGTGGGTAATGGTCGGTGTGTGCCACTTGATTGACGTCTACTTGGCTGATGTTTACGTGAGTGGTTTATGCCTGCACTCGAATACAGTATGG
This sequence comes from Echinococcus granulosus, assembly GCF_000524195.1. Lineage (NCBI taxonomy): Eukaryota > Metazoa > Platyhelminthes > Cestoda > Cyclophyllidea > Taeniidae > Echinococcus > Echinococcus granulosus. The sequence goes on along the minus strand of NW_020170459.1, from coordinate 46,267 downwards.
GAATAAGGCAGGGGAAGAAAACTGACCATTTTCATCATATCTGCTGCCTGTGTCAAACTGCGATACTGTTGGTGTCTAGTCAGGATACGCATAACGTCCGGTTTCTCCGCTCGTACACATCCGACTACAAGTCCCACTACCAGCCCAAAGATGAGAGCGACCTGAAATCGGCCTTGGTCCACCATCACTACTCCAAAAGCAGTGCCAAATTTACCAACTAAAACAGAAGTTGGTTAGTGAAAACTCGAATCAAAAAATTAACAAATGAAAGGGAAAAAGAAGACTACTTTCTTTTTCGAAATTCTAAGATGAAGATGGATGGGTGGTGTGAAAGAAGAGACTAGATTAATTGTAAAATGAAAAGGCTACAGGCAGGAGGCCTAAACGAAGCACTCACCGGTTAGTAAGAGGACGAGAAACAAACAGAGTGTATACGATGCAGCTGGATAGATTTGTATCTCGTACAAGCCATGCGTACACCACGAAATCCTCATCGCGGATTGGTCAGATGGCACATTGTAGTTCTACGTCCCTCCTCCACCCCCTCCCCTCCTCTCGGCTTCTCATTGGCTACCTTGTGGGTAGAAAATCCACGGATTTTGAAGCACATGCACCTGAAAATCCCGATGCTAGGATTGTGTGGAAATGTGATAAGAAAAAAGAAGAATGCATCCAACATGCCGTAGTTGTAAATGGCGTAGAGACCCTAATCTGCGTGATTATCAAGAAGGAATTCTGAAAATGATTTTAGACAGTATTTTTACCTCATTCCTCACCAAGTTATGTATCGCAAACAGATAAGCGAAGTTTCAAACAGTGTTGGTGGTCACGCTTTTTCGCCTCTTGTCCAAATGATGGCGTTTGAGAACAAGGCAACACTTCTGGCTGTGGTGCTGACTGACCTCTGAGACAGACCCTGGTAGTGGATGTGTTGATCACGAAGGTCAAATGAAGTTTTACGCTTTTATGGCTATTAGGAGCACTGGGAGGAACTTCAACTTATCAATTACCAAATCTACCAGGGCAGCCGGCTTCATTTACTAAGCCCGGCCACCTATATGAACACGAGCATCATGTGACCTACTATTACAATGGGAAAACCGATAGGCACCACTATGGTGACTTTTTTCAGGACTAAGCCAGTCATTCCTGTGCATTTGCGTTTCCTGAGTGGCTTAAGTTTCACTACAGGCATCATTCTTTAGTTCCTGGTGCAAATTCTTGCTAAAGCTTTGCTGATATGCCTTACAAATCTTTACCTGATACTTACAAAGGCTTTTATTCTTTCGAAAGTAGCTTTAAATTGACCGTACTTCCCTATTTATCCAGGTTTGCACATGGAGGAAGTACTTTCGCATTCTTTCGTTTGCGCTTCCTTAGTACCATTTGGAACTGCCACTTTGAAGGCGTGAGGCGAACGGCTCCAGCGCAGTGTGATGAGCGTGGGCCAGCTTTCAAACTGTCATTTTTTGAGCAAACTTCTATGGATAAGCCACTCTTTCACCGATCATCCTGTCAGCCCAGTCACTTCGATAATTACTGCAATTTTCATGCTCTTCCTCTCACAAGGGAGGAAAATGGCGCCATAACTTTGTTTCAAGTTTGCAAATGATTTTCTGGTCTCTTTTAGATTTAGTCGCATGTAATTTGCGAAATGGGCAAGTAATTGTGTCCAAGCCAACAAACATTCCTGTAAATTTATTTGATGGTAAATAATCCAAGGAATGGAGATTACTTCTTGATAATTTACATTTGATTGCTGTATGGATGAGTCACGAATAGTAGCTCAGAGTTCAAAGTAGAAATCAAAATAAAAAACAAAATCTTGCATATGAATAATAGGTGGGCATTCTACAAAGGAGCTTGGGAAAATTCGAGGCGCAGTTTCACCATCAATCCGGAATAATAAAATTTGCATCATGTTAAGTGAATCGAGGGGTTAAATGTTAACGTGTGGAGTCGCAAGTCTTTTTTGTAGACGGTGAAACACTCAAAAACTGGGACTGAATAGGTATTGTTGACGTAGAGAAGGGTTAACGGGACTGCTGGCGTGGTCCTGAGGACAGACTTTCCAGTAAAAGTACAAAAGTGGAGCCTTAAGTACCTGCGAAAAGAAAACGGAGGCTTAAATAATTAAATAAAACATTTCATAGCCCCTCTCTTCCTTCTGAGTGTCGTCCCTGACGCTCCCCACAAACCGGCCATGTCAGTCATCAAACTTCCATGCGAGTGAGGAGATACTTGACCTCAAAGTCACTGACCCCCCTTGACAATTCCACTGCATGTGGAGTATCGGCCTATTTGGGAGCTGTATTTGGGGGAAGGAATGTGCTGGCCAGCACATATGTCTATCGCTAGTTGTAAGCAGAATCACATAACAAAGGAGAGGACTTAACATGCTTCAGTGGAAACACGTTGTTTTCACTTCAGAGCTATTCAGCCATATTCATCCGCGTTCTATCCACCTAGGCGGAGGTGGAGGAGGTGTCATTGGTTCACTTCAGTAACATCTCCGTACAAGTACGGTAAACAACTTCATGAAGAACTTTTCCAGATGGTTCACGGGTATTATCGCGTCAAATGCTAACTGCACTCCTGCAGAACAGAGGAATGGGATTGTTGCCGTCATTTTCGGCCCTTCCGCCAGGGTTCGTAATAAATTCGCTTACCCCCAGCGTTGGTACTTCTTCCGCTACGCTAAGCTTTATCACTCAGCAGCAGAAAACATGGTATTTATCCTTTAAAATCGGATTCGCTTTCCTCTGTTACTATTGTAACGTTCCGAGACTTGCCTAAAGAAGAAAGAAGATATGATACTGGGGCAGAACAAGTTTAGCTGACGCACAGAAGGGAGTTGCTGACATAGCCTAAAAGACATGCTCCTTAGCATAATTCCACAAAATTGGGGTTTTAAGTGTAATTAAAGACGAAACAAGGAGTAAAGCAAACAAATGAAGTACGACAGTCGAGACTCACGCAATTGCCAGACTACAGCATCCTCGTTACCGAGACATACTTACAGTGACGGATTTACGAGCTGTCAGAAAGCGCTTTATTGCCACTCTCTGGATGAAGTAAGGAATACGGGCATATCGTAGATCTGTGCTTCGCCCCTCCTTTGGTCAGCTCAAACGAATCCAAGCCCTCAGTTGAAGGGTTCACCCAACACCAGGTGAGAGGGAACTGTGGGGGTACAAATGCGGGGCACACCTACTGGCGCGGTCATACACAAAGGCTTTCAGCCTGTCGCCTACTTCTCCTGTTAGCATCTTCGGCAAAAAAATCAGATTTTGCCTCGTTTAGCATCTTCTTATTCCCCTTTTCCTGAAGTTACACATTAAGGTGGTGATTATGAATCCTCTAAGTGATAAAGCTTCCCTCCGATTTTTTGAAACCTCCGGACTGGCAGAAATTTTCAACTCATTTTTTTCGAGAATGCACCTCTGAAAAATGACTTTCTTCCTAGCTATTCTAATTGGAGACGCCTTCTGGGTCTTTGAAGCCCTTTTTTGTTCCAAGCATATCCCGTCGGTGGAAAGATGGCTTGTGAATCTTGTGTGAAAGGGTTTACTGAAGACTTTTCTACGCAATTCTAAGAAACATTAAAACGAATATAGATGAGATCGCCTTCTAATAGGCGTTGTTACTCCAAATTAGCATTTATGAGAGCTTTTCCATTAAAACTAGGGTTTCGATCTTACCATCATCGAGGGACGTGCCTACGACGTTACCACACGGAGAGTGACATGCTGCGCACTGTCTGTCAAGTGGGCAGTCGACGGTAGCTGGAGGTGCATGAAATAGTTTGCAATGATCACGTTTTTTGAGAAGGACACCTATAACTAGATGATATTTACTTACTTTTGCGCAATTTATGATGACGAAACCCTCTACGGCTTAACAGTAAGATATTTGAGTGGCATGGACATTTTCATGACTGCCCAACTTGTATTTTGGTGACGACCCCATTTACCGAGACTCCCAGCTTGCATTAGTCATCCTGAACGCCTGATCAGCCTTCCATACTCTGAGGCGAATTCTAAGGCTAGTCTTTCTGCATGAACAGTGGACCCCACCGCCGACAAACACGGACACTTCCGATTTCGAAAGGTTAGCAAACACTGGTTACCAAGAGAGCTTCCTATTTTTGACCCAGCACAGAAAATCGGAATGTGGGAGTGAGGTCGAAAGACCGTTTTGTCATAAAGTGTTAGATCTACCTTGATTGTACCATTACGTGTATTGAAGCTTAGGTATGGCTACCGAACTCCCGACATCAAAATGAGCGCCGAAACTTTGACCTAATGAAGAAGTTATCCTCCGGTGATTTCACTGTAATGGGAGATCTTTATATATCCATGCCTTCCAGTTGTCAGTTTAGAGTTGGAACAGTTGGGCAAATGTGATGGGAGGCTCTGATTTCTTTTGTAAAATCCAAAGTCCCCACTTATCTTGAATTATCCTCGTATTCTAAAGCAGCGGCCTGCTTTCATTTTCTTCCAATCAGAATCGGTCTGGGCACCTAAATTGGTGCCAAAGGCCTGACAACTTAAGGATATTTTGTGTAGGATTGCTGACAAGGAGTGGATGAAGGAAGACGAGGTAGAGATGACTTTTTTACATGGGTCAGTAGATCAACTTATTTCCCTTTTATGCCCATTGTCAGAATCTGCAAAGTGAAGTGGATCCTCCAAACCGATCTTGGGTTGGTACCAATACCACACCACTACCGATCGTGGTGCAAGTCTTAACATTCTAATTTCCCCATTTAATTTCTTCGTCTCCATGTTATGAATGGTGTTTTTCTTTAGATTTCTTTCTCCTTCACTCCATCAATGCCCATGCTTACGCGACCGGAGAAAGCAATTGCCAGTGTCGAGAGTCAGATTATAAATTAAATGTTGGAATCCGTATGTTCAATCTTTAAAAGATAAATTAGGTGTTCCACCTTCATAACTCTCTGTCTTCGTCGTCCATTCCTAAAATGCAAAGTGCTTCCCCCGTGACTGGGCTCGTCGGAAGCTAAATGCCATCTTCAAAGGGCATAATTCTACACTTTACAATTGACGTTTTATTTTAAAATGTCTTAAACAAACACGCAGATGAAAGGTAAGGATGAATGTTTGCAGGTTGTCAAAACCAACTAAAGACCAGTCGTTAGGAGCGAAGTCAGCTTGACAGTTGAAATAGCTTTCCCACACATTGATGCTAACTGGCAGCGTTGATGGAAATAATAGCAGAATGTGCAGGCCGTCATGGACCTCCATCGCTACTCCTAAAGAAAGTCGTTTTAAGAAAAGAATCTTATAACAAAAATGGAGTTTATGATAGATCAGTGAGGATGAGGTTTCGCGTGTATTTCTCCTTGCAACTTTGTTACCACTTAAGAGCTGCCCACCCATACCTACCTGGGTTTCACCCACCTACTAGAGAGGTAAAGGTGGCACTGCGTGTTCACCTAATTGACACCTTCACACAAGCACGGTAGACACTCCCGAAATGAAATTTTCCTAGTGGTTAACGGATAGTGAGCTTCAAATACTACTAGCATTTCTGCAAAATACGGAATTGGAATGATTGCCGAAGGCAGATGACATTTTCAGACCTTCCACCTACTTCCATTTACAGCACATGCACTTCTTCCGCCAAGTTGAAGTCCCGAATTCGGTAATAGAAATAGGAATAGCTATCCTTCGAGGTCGGGTTCGCCTTCTGCCTCCACTAATTTGGCACCCCGAGACTTCCCTAAAGACTGGAAAAGACATATTACTCGGACAGAATACGTTTTGTCGGCGTACAGCATGAACTGAAGCTGATGGCATGGCTCGGAGACTAGGTGGCCTAATGAAAGTTTAGTGGTGGAGCCCCTAAGTGGCATTTTACCAAAACCGAGAGTTAAACGAACAACCGACGTATTACACCTACATTTTTGTCACCAAAGAAATTGACGTTTCAGAGGCTCTGGACGGGAGTATCGCCTTGCACAACTCACTTCCAAAGCGTTGGTACATCGAGGTAGTTCGCACAAAAAATATAATTAGTTTCAAGCAAATATAGAATTATATTTCTTCTTCTGCCTATTTACTTTGCCCAATTCTACGACCCAGTTTTCGTGCCCAGTTTGGCAGCTCTTGTATCAACACGAGCAGCACATGCACTGCCCAATTTTTCATAAAATGCCCATGCAAAAACTCTTTACTTGAACCCCTTCTCAGACTTGATTAATTTAAATTAAATTCCCTAATGGTTCTGCAAAATTTTTAGTCAAAATTAAAATGGTATAACGGTTTTATTTCATTCGTTTGTACATTCTAGTTACCACTTCAACGAACATGCAAAAGAAGTTATTGTGTTTAAACAGAGTGTATCATTTAAATGCAAGCGTATTTTACTGATAATTGCGTATTATGGTAGCAACACCCCAGATCTTTCCCATATTTCATAACTAATCAAATTAGTGTGGCAGAAAATATGCTACTAACTTACAGGAGGTTTGGGCGGTTATTAGCATGGCCCCAGGACCTTACCGCCGAGTGGGATTATTGTAAAACAAGTTGATTGTTTGCTTAACTTCTGTTTTGGTTACATAGGCGCTGAGGGCATCTGGGACATTCCAGTAGCCTCTCAACCCATCTGTACGTCGGCAAAACACATTCGGTCTGAGCAATATGTCTTTTCTCGTCTTAAGGGAAGTCTCGGGGCGCTACATTTGTGGAAGCGGAGAGCGAACCCGACCTCAAATGATAGCTATTTCAATTTCTACTACTGAATTCGAAACCTCAACTTGGCGGAAGAGGTACATATGCTGTAGATGGAAGCAGGTGGAAGGTCTGAAAATGTCATCTGCCTTTGGCAACTACCCCGCTCCCGTGGTCTGCGCTAAAGCTTTTAATATCCGAGGCTATGCTGGCTGTGGCCGCGAACCATCTGGAGAAGTTTGTTACTGAGCTATCTACTGTACTTGTTTGAAGATGTAAATTAAGTAAACGCGTGATGCTCCCTCCTCCTCTCTACTGGCTGGATAGAATCAAAGTTGATGTAGCTGGACAGCACTGAGGTGAAACCGAAGTGGCAAGGAGGAATAGACGCGAAAACTTATCCCCACGTAACTATGTTCAACCCTTTTTTTTGTTGCATGACACTGTTTTTTGGCCAGTATTTTACGACTAGCGGTGGACATGCGTGGTGGCCAGCACATTCCCTTTTCCTCGAATTTAGACCCTAAACAGAACAAAACTTCAAATCCAGTGACGTGGCCAGGAGGCATCAGTGACGTTGAAGTCAAATATCTTCTCTGATGCATGCAAATTCGATGACTGGCACGGTTGGTTAATGGGTGTTTTCCTTACAGCGCCGATTACGTTGTGATGGCCAGTGCAGGAGGTGGACCAAAGGAGGCGTCGTAGACGAAGTTACAAAGAAGAGAAGGGGCTATGAAATACTTTAATTATTTGTTCAACACTTCGGTTTTGGTTACGTCGATACTGAAGGGTGTGGCCACTGTACTTTTTCTGGGCGGCTTATATTCCAGACTATGCCAGTAGCCCCAGCCCCTCTGTACGTCGGTAGTAAATACTCCCCCCCAGTGTTAAACCTTTTTTCGTCTTTAGGGAAGTTTCGAGTTGCCACATTACAACCCGCGAAGACAGTGGTATCCATGTAGTTAAAAAAATCATCTCACCACAAAAAGGCGGTGTAGATGGATTTAGCATTATTAATAAGAAACTTCGATAAAACTGTACCAACATTATTACGGAAAGTCGATAGGTTCAAAAAATAGTAGAACGTTTGTAAACTTTGAAGTAAAATGTAGCAAATCTGGTCACCATTGTTAGACTTATAAAATGACAAATATCTGCAGTGATTGACTACTTGGTAGCATGGACTGTAGTGCTATGATAGCTTGTTTAACTGGGCGCCTGATTGCGCGGACACTTAGGCCTCTGCAGCGTATACTTCCGCTCACCGCTAGGCTCTCCGGGTCCTGCTAATAGCCCCTCAGCTCTTCTGTACGTCGGTGATACATTTCCTGCCATTCTGTCGTAATTTCCTATGACATCAGGAAATACGCGGTTTGGTACAGTACGTTTAACTCCGCAGACTCTTATATTGCTGTGATTTGTACTTTCGTTTTTGCAATATGGACTTCCAACCCTTCCGTACGTTAGTGATAAATCCACGTACATATTAGTGCGGCTTAGCACCGGTGACGGCAGCAAGAGAACTGAACCAAATGGATAGCTAGTTCAATCTCTGTGAATGATTACTAACCCCAATATCATAGCAAAGCATCTGCTGCAGATAGCTGAACCGGCGGAAACTTACTACAAAGGCATTAAAACCCCTCGTACTTCAAGTGGATCCTCTGCTTTGGGCTAGGTCCAATAGTATCTACTTGTAGTTAAACTAAAGTAAAAAGCTATTATATGGCTCCAGACATCCTCATCTTTAATGTTTCTCTTGGGTAAAGGTTGTTACAAAAAACCCATCCAAGTGTGTGCTTCCCTAAAACAGTCGGCATGGCAAGGACGTGACACTCAGAAATCTCAAACAAACGTATTTGATGTATTAACATCCATAGGCGGCACCCTTAATACGGTTTTAATTCATTGGCTTCTGGATCTTGTTTTGTGGTTACTGGTAGTTCTTCCAAGTACTACTGACCACAGAGTGCACAGGTAATGCCATTTGAAGGAGAGGGGAATAAGTTGTAATACGATAGTGGTTTATCCCTCGGTACTAATGAGGCGCCACTGTTGTACATTGAATTAGCCCTCTTGTACCTCGCTGGGTGGGCTGGCCTTTCGGGCCATGCCAATAGCTCAGACACCTCTGCGTTAAACATACATTCTGCCCGAGTACATTCGCTTCCTTCGTCTTCAGGGAGTCTCAAGACGCTACAGGGTGGTGGTATAAAATAGGTTTTTTCGTAAGTATGGATTCAGGAGCTATTCATCCCAAGCACTTAACAACCTTGCCTGCAAGGTATGGTTAGACAGCCCTGTCCATAGCCTCTCGGACCCTTATGCATTAATCATAAGGCTTCTTACACATCGTTGATGAATATTATGACCTCAGGGAACGATCGCAGCGGCACACGTGGCATATATGTAGTGTAAATTTAGTTATATTTACAGTTCATTGAATGCATGGAAAGTTGTTGCATACATGTTTTATTACAATAATTTACAACCAACTTAGTTTGGTTTATCCAACGTAAGATTTGCAAATCAGTCAATTAGCACCGATAATTTATGCAACGATTTTTTGAATAAATTTGTAAAATGCAACATTGCTAAGTGTGCATCATCAATATAGCAAAATTTCGTTTACATATGGGAAAAAAACTTGTTAATCTGTGTTCATGTTCAAGAGCATTGTTTGACTATTTGGGTGGAGTTGTTCTAACGTCTTCTTTGCGGCCTTGCCCTTAATACTATTGTCTAATAGAATAACTGCGAACGGCTTAAAAGGGCTTAGTTTTTGTATTTATTTGACATCTTCATATGGTGTTAGAACTATCATTTAACTCCTCCCATCTTATCTGTCTATTGTTTGCCGCGGATTGTGTTCTTGTGCACAGAATTTTCTACTTCAAGTCATCATGTAGAATTATTATTTGGTTATTTAAGGTGTTATGGACTCATTGATTTGGGAAGATGCAAGCTTTACCAGCAGAAATAACGAAAGGTTTCGTAAAAATGACATTCTCCATTCTTTTCTTTGGGCAGCCTTTAATCTCATTGCCGCTCTATGGCTGTCGGCTTTTTTGTAAGATTCTGCCTTTATGATAGTTTAATTTACGGCAGGAATCCTGGTGTGGTTTTCTCGCACTATCCTCGTGTAAGCTTACAGTTCATAGTTTTCCAAGTAATAAGTGAGTTCAATCGTTACACTAATGACTTTACCGTAGCGGCGTTATTGCTGTGCCTCGTTCTTATTTCGGCTGCAAGACATCTCTATTACCTATGCATTGCACTGAACTTGTTTAAGTCGAAAAGGCGAAGAGGTAATGCTTTGGTATTTTGATGTAGTATATTTGGCTTACCAGAGGTCAAGTCATTGAACAGCGACTCTGTACGTGAGGGCCGATTCGGACCTACCGTTTTTTTAAAATCGGCTTGCACTTCGCCTTCCTTTGGCTCGTGCTTCTCCTCTCCAAACCTGTCCGTTAACAGGGTGACAAATCAGGCGCTGACCGAACATAGTAGAGCCTCGTGGTGTCCTGATAAATTCCCCACGATGCGTCCTTTTGGTGACGTCCCCTCACCCAACGTATCTGTTTGTAAGCTCTCCTGTCATTGTAGCACTTATTTCAGAGGCACATTTGTTCTAACTATGCGGCTTCTGCAGATTAGAAGCAATGAGGTGATTCCTCTTACCAATCATATGCAGGATATTATATTGTTGTTCTATAACACTATAGTGTAGCGCACGAGTTATTCTTAAAGGCTCCAAGGCTTAAGTCTAGAGCCAGGTCATTTATGGAAATTCTGAAGGAATGGAATTTTAATGGCATTGGGATAGACCAGAGCTCCATGCCACTGTTATGAAGACTGGATCATTGGAGGCTGAAAAGACGGAATCATTAATCTTACTAGGATTAGTTATGTCCCATTTCCTGGATTTCACCATGTGTTCTAAGTTGAATCAATTGCTCCTTTTAGCGCCGACTCAGACTATGGCAGGTGCCTCAGCCATGGCAGCCTCTGCTGTTGCCTTCAATCTTTCCGTCCGGTCGGATCAGAGTTGGACGTCGCCTCTGGCAACCGCGACGCCGCGTCGCACCTCACTGACCCGTTGGGGCACCTACTCACCCACCTCGCCCTCCGCTATAACTGTTCCGCTGCAGTATCAGCTCTCGCCCTCCCTTGGTTCTAGCAGTTGCTTGGACATCGGCAAAAACTTTGGCAAGAGCATTAACTCTGTTTCCAGTGATCGCAAAGATGGCGATGTTAGTGGCAACCCCTATTCCTCTACTGAGACTGACGACGATGGCGGATTTGAGAGGTTGATGTGTCGGGGCCGAAAAGCTGTCGCCGCGCCAGAGAAAAGCGCCTCTGAAGTAGGAAGACTCAGTTGTTTTTTTGCTTTGAACTTCATGGATTGTTTTGATAGTTTTATACCAAGCGATAGGGTACTAATTACGCATGTTGAACAGTGTGGGAGGGTGCCAATAATGCCATGAGTTATATCTGAAGTAGTAAAGCCTCCTACATAAAAGACTGTTACTGGTAATCTACAGAAGGGCTAGTAGATTATGTATGCATGTGCGGGCGGTCATGATGCCAAGACCGTAGCAGAACCTTAGAAGACTAAGGGATTCGGTTATTCAAACACGCACTTAATCAAATGTCGTTTCATTGATCTCTTAGTACTGGAAAGCCAACGGTGTGAGCGAGCTCGACCTGGACCGTTGGACAGTGGACATTCGCAGGGTGAGTGTATACTGTCTATCTTTCACCTCTACTCACGTCTCTTGGTCATTTTATGCTTATTTTACTGTTTTTTTCCGCAGTGGTTGCATGGAACTATCCTTCGTCGTGTTGTTGATGAAATTGCCTCAGTGAATGCGAAAATATCGAAACTTTCGGACGACGCAGCACTCATTGGATGTGAGTTTTTGACCTCTCTCCTCCATCTCGTGCTTCTTATATGCTTTTTCTTCCGTTTGCGTTTAGCAACCACATTGAATACACTGGAACAGTTGGCGAAGGGACGATATCAGCATATTGTCACGCTTCCAACGCTCATTCGATTTCTGGAACTTACCAAGGAGCAAAACTATCTCGTCTTTCGGTTGCAAGGTTGAGGCTTTAATGCACTTGGGTTTACTGCTTCAAATACTGGAGTAGGATTTATGATTGCAAAGAACTGCATAGGCGCTTTAATTTTGGCTTTGAAAAGTGTATAGTCATCCTTTTTGGTGAGACGGTCATTTAGCTATTCTAATAATATTTCTTCGGCTCATTTATATGGTTACTTTAGCTCAACCTAACTTCCCATGCTTTGCTGTAGAGCTGGCTCGAGGGAGTTGCCTTGGTGAATTTGGATGGGACGCTGGTTCTCGAAGCACCCTCTCCCCATGGAAGGACTACCTTCCTAATGACACGATGGTAAGTGTTAACGGTTTCATCTCGTTAATTGTATTGCACAGGCTGTTTGGGCATCACACTTCTATCCGATTTGCGTAGATCCTTCTACACATTTTCTCCACCTACATGGACAGTCTTCTTCCTCCGCATGCTAAATGTCTCTCGGGAGGCGTCTTTGGGCAACTGCACCTTGTTCGTAGCCCCGATAAGCCCGGTAAGACCAGTTAAGCGCCTCGTTTCCAACAATTCCGCCTTTTGCTTGCATCTCTGGTCTTGAGAGCAGGCTTTTTCTAGATCTAAAGTCCAAGTATAACGCTCAAATCTATGTGGCTACGATCCAGCCCCCATCGATCAAGATTGTCATTGATGGAATTATCTACACATTCCCACCGGTATGTCCTCCCATTTTAGCCCACGCCCTCTCATTGCGGGGTTTTCGGTTTTAGGGTCGATACAACTTCTTTCATGCGCTGCTTCTTTTTTTCCACTTCTACAAGTCTTTGGACGGTACAATAAGGTAATACATCTCTTCAAGCAGGATGAGCAACCAAATATCCGTGTCCCCTAGATCGATTTCTTTGGGCCCTTCTGGTCTGAATGTGGCCTGGATCTTCGAGAGACGGTAACCAGTTGAAACAATAACGGTGAAGCCGCTAAAGAAGCTAACAATAAGCACGTCGCACTCACATGTATGGATTTCGTATTAAAATATTGAGTATTTTACTCCTGAGCTACTGTTCTAGAAGGTTCCGGTTGGGTAGTGCTCTACTGGTTTAGATAACCGCTATCCAACGTTACAGTAAATTCCTCTTTGTTGAAGTGACAAGGCCACCTTCTGAGTTACACACAGTAAAGTACGCTTTCACGTGTCATAAAAACGAGCGTCAATGAGCCACACGCCTATATTCATCGAGCAAAAGTTTACGTATGACATTTGGATTCATCGTGGATGAATATCAAAGGAACTCTAAGCCTCACGCAGGTATGGTGCAAGCCTATCTCCTCTACATGCGCACTCTCCCAATACGGCACTTGAGGCAATTACAGAGGAAAGGGGTCTATATTAGTGTGTCATCAAATGTACACAAAACATCTTGAATCGGAAGCAAACCTTCCTCAGGTGTGGCTGCCTCTTGGGAACATGCTTCTGGGAAGGGGGCCTTTTCCACGTCCGTGGTCTGGGTCACGGTCTTCGGAGCAGTCTTCTTAGCAGGAATTGGAGGAGGGTCCTCCGAGTGAGCGCGTTTTTTCACCCTTCTTGAAAGAGCGGGTGTTTCGGCTTGTGTGGTTTCGTCCAGAAGGTTCGAAGGTTTGCTCATTTCTTGGAGTGGCGCCTCGCAGGTATCCGTGCCTGTCATCTCGACTCGTGTTAGTAAAACACAGTTATCAGGAATGGAGGTTGTGTTCGCAATTACTGGTTCTTGTGCTGGTTGGGCCTGTTCCTGCCATGCTTCTAAGCCAGTTGCACCATCATTCTCCTGCTGCATCGAAATAAGAGATTTGGAAGATTGTTCGGTTTGAGTGAATGAAGAAACAAGAGAGTTGCCATCACAAAGGCTTAATTTGGCAAACGGTGTGTCAGGGAGGGACTTGAATGTGTGTCTATAACACCGTTCTGCGTTAATCCGGACCAGGTAGTCGTTGTGTTTCAAGAGGACCCTTGATAGCTCGTGCAAAACGTTTGATCTTGGAAATAGGAATCCATAGTCTCGAGCAGCGCTCGCTGCGTTTAGGAAGGGTATGAGGAAGTGTGGTTTTACTATCACTTGTTCCGGTGGAGTCAGTTTATTTGGCTTACTAAGAAGGTTAACAAGACGTGTAGCGAGATAATGGAGTTCAGAGGATAAAGAGAGGAGAGCTTGCTTAAACTTATAGTCACAGAAGTTATTATCCGACCTGATTGAATGGTCCGTGATTTCGACCATTGACCGCGACAATATGAAGGAATGGTTGACGAAGAGGAGCTCTATCAGACGAATGGAGGCAGCAACACAACAAACGTGGAGCTCATAAATGCTCACGTCTTCTGCGCTAGTCATGAGCGATTGGGCCAAACTGCCTCTAGCTGCAAAAGATATGTCGAAGCAGACCTCGAAAATTATACGAGAAGTAAGTCGGAAAAGCGACGGAGATGCCACTTGTGCGGTTGCGTCAAGGAAAGAGGAAAGGCAACGATAAACAGCTAACTTGTAGGTTAGTGAGTCCTTAGATGGATGTGATCGAGCAAATTGTGAAGACCACTCAAGTTGATACACCAAGCTAGTCATGAGAGAGGGAGCAGAGGGTGAAATATTAACTCCACAGGACCGAACGACAACGCAAAATGAATGGAGGAGATGTTTTGCACACGCCATCAAGGCGGACGATGAATGACGAGGATCGCATATGTTTACAGAAAATATTGCACAAATGGCAAAGCATATATATGGTAGACAAATTGGGAGCACAGTAGTTGATCCATTTTCAAAAATACTCCTAAGGGTGCTAGAAAGAACGTATATCCTGCACAATGCCAGTTCGAGTTTATTTTTTACATTGATTTTGTCCATCGTGAGCAAACGAGGTAATATCTTCAATTTTGGATCTCGAACTGACATGAGAGGCTCTAGCACAGATATGTGGAAACCCGACGTTTTAAATGCACTGATAGCAGCATCCAAGAGTGTAGAAACTACTTGTTGAAGTGACAACTTGAATTTATCCATACGGTTTGTGGCAGTGTCGGCAAGCATTAGATGCGAGAAGCAAACACCCACATACTCCATTACGCGAATATCCAAGGAGTGCACTTTCTTGCATTTAATATCTGTATTCTTTTCCACAGATCCGCAGTACATTATATGGTAAATGCCTGCTTCACATATTCTCCAGAACCCACTTCCACGACGGCTGTCCGACTGTAGCACTTCAAGAACCTTCGCCCAGTTCCACCTTACCGAGCAACTGTGAGCTTTCAGGGACTTGAAAAACTTCACAAAGCGTTCCGGCAGATCCCGAACACTTGGACGGACCATGCGCACAACGAAAAGCTCGTGTACAAACAACCTTCAAAGGTGAATGTCTAAAACAAGCAATCGTAGTTATCATGCCTACAGAAATAGACTCAACCTTAAAACTGAGTAGCCAAAGCGGTAAGCACAATTTGCGACGAGTGGGTAAAGTTTTGTGATAAAGAGCTACGTTCCAATACAAGAAAAATCAAGTACGTATTTACACTACAAGTAAGTAAGGCAGTATAGTGAGCTGGTGGTCCATTTGTTCATGTGCATAAGGAATTATAATAATGTTCCGCTTAGCAAAGCACATCGCACGACTGTACTAATTCATAAAAAGACATGTCATGCCGTAACATACAATGATACAGAGTTGATATATCAATTGCCTTACATGGTTACTGGTGATGCATGAAAGTGTTGCACTAAAGTACGCACGGACAGTCAAAAGTGAGCCTGTCGTTACTGGCATGCTGTATTCCACACAGGGTTTTGCTCTATGGTGTTTACTCCTTGCCAATATTTGTAAAAATTTAAAGGGTGAACAATAATAAATAATTTCGTTGTCTTAATGCACGGAAGGCAATACGTACTTTTCCAAGTGTTAAGGTAATCAAGAATCTCTAGCAACAAGCCAAATACAACAGACGAAAACCTTTTCTTCCAAATTTTTGCAAGTCGCACTAAGAATTCGTGGTCTTGATAGTTCCAGTGCGAATTGTCATCTTACTATCCCGTATTAGTTTTAAGCACTTTTTTTCGGTTACCACTAAAGGTGTCCTTAGGGTGTTTATTCTGCGCTAAAATTTCTGCGTTACTTCATTTATGATGAAAACTTTATTCAATGATCATAAACCTACCTTCATTGATTTGGCGCTGTACGGGAAACATGGGTGTGCAGAAGTGCATATAACGCGCTGCGGTCGGATATTGGTTGTTTCAGAATACATTAAGGCATATTATGCATCGGTTGCGGCTGCAAAAGAGAGGTTTTGTTATTAATCCTATCACTCAATCTGTTGCGCACTCATTAATCTAGAAATAGTTTCCAAAAATGCAGTTGGTGACTAGTCACCTACATTGATAAAACGGGCTTATTTGTCCCTATTTCCAGTTAGGATTTAATGGACCATTTTGCCTAACATTTTGTAGTAGGGAAGCACTGCTTCGTTTGCATTGAATGGTGTGAAATTGCTTCTGTTAAATCTGATTCCCCACTTTTTTCTTGAATGGACTAAATTTCCGGTTTAAATTTCTCTAGAGTGTCGTCGCAGTCTTCACGGCACTCACAGACTTCGTGGGCCTTTAAGACGTGATCGCGACACTGGGCTGTGCATTCCAATTCTCTACCCCTCTATTACTTCGAAGTGTTGTACGTCCCCACCCCTTCGCGTTTCCAACTCCGCCGGTGCTACGCCAGTTCGTGGGGCAGAGTGCGAAATCAGATTTCGTTCTACCTACTCGCCTGAGCTGTCACGCCCCCCTTCTGCAAACAGTGCTGAGCTTAACAGCGGAGGAAAATTAGGTGATGTAGTTTCCGTCTTCTCCCCTCCTGGACCTCCCGCTTCACCTGTTCCCAGCCCTTCAGGTGAACCCTGCACCGGATCACCCTCTCCAGCCTCCACTGACCTCTTCAGTGCTCCCCCGGCACCCAACATTATTAGAGTCAAATTAAGAAAGCGCAGAAACGCCATCTGCAGTCAGACCCCCATGGCCAAGGGTCTTCGTGATTTTCTCGTCTCTTACATTGTTTCACATCTAACCGATTCTATGACTTCTTCGCTCAGTCTAACAGCAGCGGCGGCCGCTCATTCAATGATGGAAGACGATGGTAATGGTGAGGGGGGAGATTCTCCGCGTTTAGCAGCAGATTCGGATTTGTAAATATACTGTTTTTTCTTTCGCCTCAACGCACTTGCACGCAGGTTACAGTATTCTCCTCTACTTTGATTCTCTTGTATATGAACACATAAATACGTATGTTGTCAATGATATGCATGTCTCTCGAGCTTATTTTATCTTTTTTCTTCAGAACCCTGTGACGTGTTATTATCATAATTACTCTTGCTACTTCCCCTTTCTTTTTCCAAGAAAACAAGTAATGTGTTCACCATTGGCAGCCTCTATGTGCGCAGCTACAGCATCAACATCTTCCCCGCACTCTCCATCAGCTTTCAAGTGTGGCAAAAATAGAATTGCTTGAACCAAACCGTCTCCTTTTCCCTCCAACCCTCGCCCAGTGAACTGGCAGATCGAGAGAGGCGGTGAATGCCAGTAATGCTGTTTGTCCAAATTTAAATATCTACAATAGGCACGATTCGACTTGTGATTAAGCAAGGAGACGAGGTGAGGGTAGGAGAGGATAGGGCAGGAGTTCGAATAGGGACGTCGACACATTGGTCTCTGTTTTTCCTGTTTTTGTGTACAAAACGAATATCGGTAGAGGTAGGAGAGCGATAGGGATGAACATCGGCCTTACTAACAGAGGGCTGAGGATGCCCGTTTTGCGATTTTTGCGTTTTTCATGTGATTTGGTGAATGCGTGCGTGCTTTGTTATGGCTGGCAGTTTGGAGAAGACAATTAAAGGGGACAAATAAACGGAGAGTGGAGTGGTGAGGACATGCGCAAGGTTTGTTGTTTTTATTGTGGTAGTGGTGATAGTAGTAGTGGGTAAAAGTCGGTGGGATGGTGTAAAAATATCACCGGAAGAAATCTGCACGGTGTGGACACGCCTCACCCATAAATGGTAGCACGGATCTACAAAGAAGGAAGACTGATGGTGATCACACTTCGCTGAAAGCTTACCCACCTCAAGGTTGGGGGCACGCAAAATTGCCAAATTACCAAGTACGGCTAGTAGAATGGATCACGATTGATCTCGGCGGCCCATCCTTCAGCGTCATCCTCCTCGCCATCAGAAAGGCAGCGATTAAGGGTGTTCGGTGGGGTCGCCTGAAGAGGGGGAGACGATAACACCTCCTTCTCATCGACAGTGAACTTCCTGTTGCAATGACGACGTCGTCTTGCCGTTGTCGGTGGTTCTAATTTCAACGGCTTCTTTTTCTCCTCTACTCTCTGCTTCTCCTCCCTCTCCCTTGCGGTGGCGCGCTTCCGAGCCTTCCTAGTCTTCGTGGAAGCCGGCACATGACGCCACCCACCACCACCCGAGGAGGTGGCACCTGGCTTCGAAGGCGATGAACTCCAACTTTCCTCTGAAAAGGTGCTTCCCCCACCACTTCGTAAGTAGTCCATCTGATTGGGCAGTGAAGCTGCTGCTGCTGCCTTCAAGGAGCCAGCCTCTGCAAAAGCAGAATCGGAGCCTGCAACACTGGTAGCTTCAGTGGCGGTAATTGTCAGCTGCCGGGGCTCTGGTTCGTCCATTGGAAAGGGTAAGGTGGGTGTTGGTGGTGGCGTTGGCTTTCCAGGTATAACCAAGCACTTCTCGGAAGTATCCTTGGTAGTGGGAACTACGCTGAACTCCTCCTCCTCTTCAGGATGCTCCAGAGGAAAGTCACTCTCGCAGAGGAAGAGAGAGTCGCGTTTAGCAGCGAGCAGCTTCGGTGGTACACTGACTACTGGTGAATGCGGTCGCAGGTACGCCAGTGGGGTGGGTGTAATCAGACTGAATTGTGGCTGATGCTGCTGGCTACCCGCTAGAGTCAACTGCTGTTGTACACTTCGGGCCAAGCCAGTGTCATCCTTATATAAACAAAAACACAGTCAACACCACATATCACGGTAACAATTCACTCCACTTCTTTGATTACATTCGCCGGCAGTCAGTTTTCGGCCATCAATACATCAAAATTGCTGCCTCATTTTCAGCCAGCAAGACCGACAATGAATGCAATTCTCTTCACAGAAGTTCCATGACTATTCCTGTCAGCGTGCCAGTAAACACATTCATTCTGCATTGTTTCGCCCTCAATCTAACGGACAAGTGAAGAGACTTCGGTCTCCTATTCGAACGCGCATTATAGAAGTCACGAGAGCAGTGGGAGACTATCGATATTCTACAAGGTTTTTCTACTACAATATCGGACAACTCCAAGTTATTTCGTATAAAACCACCAATCACCAACTAAAGCACTGATTGGACACAAGTTTCGCTGGGTTAACGCAGCCATGGTCCAGAGGCCAATAAACGGACTAAAATGACGTACAGGAAGTCTTAAGGCGATTCAAAACAGACACTGGGCGCCTATAATCACGACTGTCGACCGGGACACAGCCGGTAGATAGCTGGGAAGATTTCACGCAGACATGGGAAAAGTCACATTCGACACCTCAGTCAGACATCGGAATCAATTGCGGCCACAATACACTGAGGAATCATCAGCTCAACATGTTACTCCACCCAGGGATATTCTCTCGGGGCACCTTCTACGTATCGCCTCCAACTACGAACCCTGCTTCACCAAATATCATGGAGAACCAGTTCCAGGTTGGTCCGTCCTGTGTACCAAGACGACGGTCCGGTAAGTGAGGGCGCAGAAAGAAGCAATTGCAAATTCATTCTAGAAATCGCTTTTGCCGACCTTTTCTGCGGCGAACGGTGCTAAGGATGTCTGCAGCCTCAACACCCTCCGCTTCAGTTTGCCAAAAGCTTCCCATTTATAACTAATTTCAGAACATTCTAGGGTGTCGTGCTCCCCTTCATTTCCTCCTGATTGACTCATGTCAAACGGCGATGAGATGCTCCCAATGCACTGATAATCACTCCAAGGACAAGGTCAGTCAGTTAATTTGGGCATGTGAGACTGAAACTACCGAAGGGCAGTGAGGCGGTTCCACTACCTAGTCGCCATGCGCGTGCACATGCCCTGTGTTGTGTGTTCCTTTGCTTGTCTAT